>NC_142503.1:17030000-17180000 GCF_057876585.1 Rhinolophus sinicus | reverse complement strand
CATGTTTGTTTGTTTGTTTGTTTATTTTACCCTTTTTACCTAATGTGTCCTATTTCTCTCATTTTTTTTTTTTTCTTTTCTTTTCCCTTTAACAGTGTTTTCTAGTACTTTGATTATCATATGTCGTGGTGACACCTTTCTTGTTCTTGGGGTTCTTTAAACTTCTTTGATATGTGGGTTTTTAGTTTTTAATAAATCTGTGGAGTTTTTGTCCATTTTTTCCTGAAGTGTATTTTACGTATTACTCTTCTGTGATTCTAATGACACAATTTGCTTGAAATTGTTCTATACCTCTTTATGACTGTCCTATTTTTTAGTCTTTTATCCAATTTTGCTTCATTTTAATAGTTTTGATTGTTATGCCATCTAGTTCATTGCCATCAATTCTCTTTTTTTATTGTAAACTATAATTTTCATCAAGTGAAAGTTCCATTTTTTTTAAATCTTCCAAGTTTCTAAACATGTCCATCTGTGTTCTGACTTTCTGAAAATAGGAAATTTCAGTTATAATAACTTTTAATGTCTTTTTTAGCTAATTATGAGATCTGTGTCACTTTTACATGTTTCGAGAGGTTAATTAATATTTCTTTCATTTTTGCATTCCTGGTGATTTTTAATTGAATATCTGACATTGTACACTTTATCTTGTTGTTGATATTTTTGTGTTCTTATAAAAACCCCTGGGTGTTTTCTGGGACAAAATTACTTGAAAAATGTTTGTTATTTTTATTTCTTGCTCAGTTAGCTGGGGTGAGAGCAGTGTTTATTTTAGAGTTGTTTCAGCCCTATTATTGAGGCAAAACTCTTATGACTATTCTACCCAAATGTCCTTTGATTTATAGTTTGTACATTTTTGTTGAATACAGAAACTATTCCTGTCCCTGAGTAACAGTAGGGGTTTTTCTCTGCTCCTTCTGGTTGGCTCTTTCTCAACCTTGAATAGTCCTTACATCCATGCACTGATAACAGTTGAAAATTCAAGTAATGGTCCTTTTTTCATATGTCTGGAATTCTCTCTCTGTTCAACTCTCTCATCTCCAGTAATCTGTTTCATAATCCCTAATTACTTTGGCCTCCACAGAGGCCCAACTCTGTCTCCTCATCCCAGAAACACGGACTGGCTCCATCTGGGTTTCCCTTCCCTGCATATGACTTAGCAACTTTCCACAGGCATTAAACTGTGAGAAAACATAGGATTAACTCATGTATTTACCTACTCTCAGGGAATAGTCCTATATTGCCTGATATCAGATATATTGCGACATTGTCTCATAAAATGTGTGCATTTCTTCTTGTGGCTGAAAGTAAAACAACTGGTTAAATTTTTGAAATTTTCTGTGAAGATATAAAGAAACACACAGAATTGAAGGGAAAGCTAAAAGAACAAGTAAAGGGACAAGGACTGTGTGGTCATAAGAACTGTAACTATTCCACAATCTAGTCTAGACAAAGGTACTAAACTACTAGACTAAATGCTCACTTATATTGTTTTTCTCTTTTTTATATTTTATACTAGTTTTAAATTCTAGACATCGGCCTAACTTTAGTGATATGTGTGAGTGTGTATTATGTCTTTATAACTGTGTGTGTCTGTGCGTGTGTGTGTGTGTGTGTGTGAGAGAGAGAGAGAGAGAGAGAGAGAGAGAAAGAGAGAGAAGGAAACAGTTAAAATAGTGTACCAAAAATCTACAGATATTTACAATATTCTAATTTATTTTAAGCTGCTGGTTGGAGGTATATTTGGGAAATAAAACAATCATGTTTAGACACAGTGTAAGATAAAACTGAATGTAGCATACATGTTTATGTAATTTTTATTACAAATAAATGACATGTTAATTTTTAAATAGAGAGCTTATTGATTTTATTATTAATGCCTGCATTTTTTCTATCCACAGAAACATTGTTTGATGTCCATTTATTTCCAGATTTTTTAAAATGAAATTATATGTTTGATTTAAAGAACTGAATATTTTGTCCTATTTTTCTTTTCCCTTTATGTATTTTGTTCTATTTTATTCCTAATTGTGGTAATGTATTTGATTATACTGAATACTTTTATCCCCATGATTTATTCTTGAAGAGATCAAGAAAAACTCATTGACATTTCAGTCTTTTCATTGCCTCAAGTAAACAATTAAATTATAATTTCAATTCAGTGGCATTCTAAAATACACTCATTGTATTTTCACTTTTTTTTTTTCTGTGTGTGTGTGTGTGTGTGTGTGTGTGTGTTTGTGTATTTTGGTTAATCTGCTTCATACACTACTATAGCCATGGGGGGTGGGAGAGGCGAAATATAATTCATTATCCTTAAAAAATGTAGACAAGTTTATCCATAGGCAATTATAAAAGAAAAGGTAAAAATAATGAAGCAAATATCTTCATTTATTTTTCCAGTGTTATTGAGATACAGTTGGCATACAGTATTGTGTAAGTTTAATATGTACAATGTATTGATTTGATCCACTTGTATATGATAATAAGATTACAACCACAGCATTAGTATGGTGTTCAGCTTTTTTAGATCACCATATCAATGATATTATAGAATCTTTCTCTGTCTGAGTTATTTCACTTAGCATAATACCCTTAAAGTTCATCCATGTTGTCACAATGGCTGGATGTCCTTCTTTCTGTCCTTCATGGCTGAATAATATTTCACTAGATGCATATCACATCTTCTTTATCCACTGATCCATTGATGGACACTTAAGTTGTTTCCATATCTTGGCTATTGTGAGTAGTGTTCTCATGGACATGCACTTTCAGATATCTCTTCAAGATAGTGATTTGGTTTCCTTCAGATATATACCCGAAAGTGAAATTGTTGATTCATATAGTAGTTCTATTTTTCATTTTTTGACAAACCTCCACACTGTTTTCCATAGTGGATGTACCAGTTTACATTCCCACCAGCAGTATATTGAGGATTCCTTTTTTTTCCACATTCTTGCCAACACTTGTACTATTTAATGTACCCGCTGGCAATTTGTATATCTTCTTTTGAAAAAATATCCATTTGGTTCATCTCCCATTAACAATTTTGCAGGTCTTTCTGAACACTTCTGCATGAAAAAATTTTTATTCCATATGTGAGTATCAGAATTGAGGAACAAAACTTACTTCTTCCTTCTTTCAATGCCAAGAAAAGCATATAATTTTATTTAATTACCTTTTTCTACAATTACCTAATTGTTTCATCCAAAAGTTAATGTTGGCTTAATTTGTTTATATCTTGTGGTTTATATTTTACCCAAAATTTTATTCAATTATGTTTTTTAAAAAATAAATTTTTTGCTAGCTCTCAATCTCAGAAAAAATATCTCCTCTAATTACAAAAGGAAAGTTATCTGCTTGTATTTATACACTACTTAACAATTCCTCATTGACTTTCTAAGAAAATATATACATTTACACGCAAATATATGCACAATACATACATGTACATACACATATACATATATATCTATACTTATAAATAAATAAAATGATAATTATAACCTATATATTTTAATCTTTCTTCACCACTAACACTTCTCAATATCATAGATAGCTAATTTATTAATTTATGTACAAAATAATATTCCATTTAGAATATATTAAGATAAATAAATTTTACATTCTGAGAAACAAGTAAGTTGTTTCTATCTTTCTACCAGGATAACAAATGCTGCTTTGAAAATTCCATGTAGATTTGTTTGAGTATTTCTGTGGGACACATTTATAAAAATGAGATCAGTAGATCAGAGACTATATACTTTTTAAATGAAATGAAATTCTCAGTAATTAGGTTCACATGGTTTTCCCTAAATTTAAGGATTCTCCCAAACATTGTATGTTTTCCATATTGCAAGAGAAGCCATATATTTTATGCTATCAGTCATTCAACATAGCCTACAAAACAAAATAAACCAAAAGCTAGCAAAGAGGTTAAACAGGATTCTTCCTCACTTGGTATTTCAGCTGAGGAAACATAGTTGAAATGAATATATTAATAGTTGCCTTATATCTCCAGTTTTAATATGAGTAACATAACTTTTTATGTAGTATCTCCAAAGTGGTTTTACCACCCTTAAGTCATTATCAAAATTGATATAGAGAGGGTGATAAATCAATAAATAAAGATAGTTGAAAGCATTTAAAAGATCCCTGCCATATCACGGCCCTGTGCTGATGGTGATGTTTGCTCCCCTCAACAGAAAACACTGTGATGATGGTGTCATGTGACTCTGGAGATATACAAGGTAGGAGAATTAAGTTCTCAAACACATTCGAGAAAAGTGCTACATACCTCATTGCTGAATGTCACTGCAGTCGCCTCTGAAGTACTCCCCTTGAGAAGCTATGCACCAATGCCAGAGCCTAGTCCACCCTTCAAAGCAACTTTGGAACTCTTTTTCTGGAATGTCCATCAGAGCTGTCATCATATTACACTTGATGTCCTGATTGTCATCAAAATGTCTTCCTTTCAATATTTCCTTTATCTTTGGATAAAGAAAGAAGTCATTGGGGGCCAGATCAGGTGAGTAGATAGGGTGTTCCAATATAGTTATTTGTTTACTGGCTAAAACTCCCTCACAGACAGTGCTGTATGAACTGGTGCATTGTGATGTAAGAGCCATGAATTGTTGGTGAAAAGTTCAGGTTATCTAACTTTTTCACTCAGCCTTTTCAGCACTTCCAAGTAGTAAACTTGGTTAACTGTCCAATTCGTACAAATTTTTAATGACTAATCCCTTGATATCAAAAAGTTTAGCAACATTGTTGCAACAAGTTCGCAAACTTTGTTGTTACACCTGTATTCTCTGAACCCTTACAACTGACAGGTTCCAAAAATGAGTGGCTGACTGAAGCTTACATAGCACAAGTGAAAGAGAGAGAGCTGGGTTTGGACTTCTCCTTACATGGTTTTCTGCACAAGGATGCTTGTGTTTTCCCAATTCCTATGTAAATCTTTGGAAATTCATTAAAACTGTGTAACTTTAAAGTTATCTAGCCACCATGACTTGCCTGGAGGTACCAGATGAACTCACAGAGAAAGTGTCTGAGGGAGAAAGTGCTAGAAACAGGGGCAAAGGCATATTGATAATGGGAATGGCAATCCTACATGAAGCATGTCCTGCCTTGAGTATTTGCCAGTAAGTGATCCCAAGGATTTGAATCAATCAAGAGAAATGAAAAAGCTTCATGGAAACAGACTTAGACTTCCTCAAGCCAGATTTAAAGTAAATAAAATTCCCATTTTTTTCTTCTTTTCTTCTAGAATTCCTTTTTCCTGGTCCCAACACAAGGAAAACTATAAAAAACAACTACTAAGTTTAGGAGAGTGTGGAATTGCAATGTGAAAACAGACCAATTATAACCCCTTCCTCCTCCACTATAGGCTTCTCATTTGTAGTCGGAATTAAAGGGTTTTTGAGCCACAATTAAATGATATTTGAAAAAAAAATACAACTAATTTATCTTTATAATAGTCTTATTTAATTTTAATATATGTCCTTAAATGTAATTAACATATTAATATGGGGAATGTAATTTTGATGTTACACTATAAAAACTTAAAAAGCTTTTAAGACATGCTTATGTCTCTTTTAATTAGTTTACATGTTGTAGTGACAATGAAGAACATGTGGTCCCAGCTGCCATTTTCCCTTCTCTAGCAGGCCACATCCAACAACTTTTTATTTTTTATTTTTTATTTTTATGGCGAATAAAGGCCTGGACATTTCAGCTCAACTGGAGAAATTTTTGAAAATCCATTGTTGTTCCAAAGTTCCCCCAAAGGATGTGCTGAAATTATTGCCAGGCCTGTGCTGCAGCTGCACAACTCCCATGGCCTACTTTTGCTTCCTTACTCTTCCCTGCAGAGGTGTTATTCTTAAGAGTACTTAAAACATCATGACAGCTAAGTTTTGTCCCAGAGTCTGCCACCAGAAGCACCCAACCACAACATATATACTATTTGTTTAATATTAAAACAACTTTCCGGTGGGAACAATTCAGGTTTCTATTTTAAGATAAGGAAATAAAGAAATGTGTATATGTGTGTGTATATATATAATCCAAACAAATAAGTAGACATATATAGTGAATATATAGTAAACATGTATAGTAAATGTTTCTAAAATACTTGAGACTCTTATTTTAAGAAAAATTTTTAAAGTATTCTACTGAGCAGAACTATGAAGAAAAATAGCACACTTAGACACAATTTTTTGATCCAATCAACAGGATGCCTATGTGATAAGCATCATTGTTTTGAGAGATAATACTTTTTTTTTTCCCCTATCTGATCCTTTCTGAAATACTAGACATCTATCTATCATGTACAAGCATCAAGTCTTGACCATTTTTCAGACTTTAGACTTATCTGCCTTTTGAGTTTCTATTTTTTCATAGGGAGCCAAAAACATACAATGGAGAAAAGAAAGCCTCTTCAATAAATGGTGCTGGGAGAACTGGAAAGCCACCTGTAGAAGAATGAAACTAGACTACTATCTGTCACCATGTACCAAAATTTGAACTCAAAATGGATTAGAGACCTAAACATAAGACCTGAAACAATAACTTGTGTAGAAGATAGAATATGTATTAAACTTATGGACCTTGGGTTCAGAGAGGACTTTATGAATTTCATCTGAAAGACAAGAGATGTAAATCAAAAATAAATGAATGGGACTATACCAAACTAAAAAGTTTCTGCACAGCACAGGACCAAATCTTGCTTCTCAACTTTTAAATACTTTCTCTAGTTCATTCCCTACTTCCCTTAACCTAAATTCTATCAACTAGATTTAAATCTCTACATTATTCAAGATAAGCTTGAGTGACCATAAAATTCAGAAACCACGGTGATTTAATACGACAAAGGATCATTTGTTGATCTGGCAAAGTCTGCTATAGTCTGGTGGTTCTTTAGAAACTCATGGATAAAGTCCACTTCCATTGCATCACACCATCATCTCAAGATGTGACTTCCAACTCATGTTAGCCAGGAAAGAGACAGAAAAATACCACTCAGCCCAGAAATCATGCATAACATTTACAGTCAAATTTATTTAGGAAGAAATAGGCTCTTCCTAAGTGTCAGAGGCCTAGGAAACATAACCTACTGTGCTTCTTAGAAGGTGAAGCACAGCAGGTATAGATGAGCACTGGTAATGTATCTATAATCCTCAACACAGACCAACCTTCTGACTAAAATGGTCATCTTTCTTGACTCCCAATAGAAAGTCTACCCACCACATTCCAGCCAATAAGAGAATAGGATATGATTACATCATTCCAAATTCTCCAAATCTCACTAAAGAAAATACCATTGTGGTAATATGGATCTAGAACACTCATCTGCTTTTTGACCTACTTTTATGACCTATTTTTATTTTCTTATCCATTGCCATCCCCCCCCTCCTTGGTGGAATCCAAGAATTGTTATCTCATGTTCAAATAGCTGAAAAGAGGTAGCTATTGTTAAAGTATCACTGGCCTTTCACTGGACCTTGTGAAACATCTTTCCATGTTGATCATCTTTTAATAATCTTTGGAAAATTTAAGTGTTATAGAAGTAAATAGTGTCTTGAATATAGTGAGTTCTCAATAGCTATTTGCTTAAAGATTAAATATTACATTGTGTCTAGAAATTTTAGTTGAAAGTGTAGGACATATGTTCCCTTTCCCAGAGACAGGTGAGTTTTCCAATGCTTTATAATTATTATTGTGAATTTCAACAATAAAATAGATACCACTTGGAAAACTAAATCCTTTCATTAGGAAATTTACGGAACTGAAATATTGAATTCAACTTAATACTATCAACCTGAATCAATTTTATCCAATTTCCAAGGCCCCAAGAGTATAGGACTAAAGAAAACCAATTAAAACATAAGCTGTCAATAATAGCTCCTTAAAGATAAAAGATTTCTTACTAAAGCTGTAAGATTACAGAGAAAAAAATATTTATTATTTACATGCTAATATTAATTATTCATTTTATACACTAAACCATTAGAGAAATTAAAACAAACACTACATTAAGACTGAAATGCTGGCTTGTTTCTTTGACCCAAACTCCATTTAGTCAATGTTTGACAGTTGAGTATTTAGGGTAAATATATTAAATGCATCTCAGACAGATTGGAATGGCTGATTTATAAGTTCACTTCTTAAACTGTTCAATTTTATAATGTCAGCAAACCTTATGTCTAGCTTTATTGTAGGAGTTATGGACCAAACTAAAACTTGTCTTATGGGTCAGAGAATGCCTTGGGCACATATGTTACTTACCAGCAATTCTATTATTACTCAGCTATAGATCATCTTGATTTGGCATAAAAACGAGCCACTTCATCTTTTCTGCTTCAGTTCTCTCTGTTGAGAATCAAAAAAAAAAAAAAAAAAAGTTTCTATTTAATTGCCTTATAGAGAAGATATTTATGTCATGCTATTAGCTCTAATCACCTACAGAAAAAGCTTGGTCATTAATAATTGCATGGCTTCCTATTTCCCAGCTGTGTTTTCTAATTGTTCCTTGTGTTAAGATATATTTGGGATACAGTAGGTAAGTGGTAGAAACATTATGATATAAAGAGCTGATGCTAATGTGATATAGGTTTAAAAATTCCCTGACAAAGATACACATGGTCAAGAAAAGGAAAGAGGGTATTTGGTGACCAATAGTGATGCTATCCTAGCCAATTTTATTGAAGTAAGTGGCCAGAAAAACAGAAACAGGCCAGAGGCTAGATCCAGGTACAGAGAAGAACCTGATGATAAATGCAAATAGGATTTAAAAGTTTGAGTTCTCTACAGCTACTATACTCCACCAGAAATATTAAAGAAAGAATAAGCACATGCAGATTGAATTTAATTCATAAGCATATATTAGAAGGATAATTACTATTATGTCTGTGGGGCCAAAAATGAATTGTTTACACATACTTTTTTGAGTAATGAATTAACAAGAACATTTAAAAATGGTAATGAACATTTCCTCAAAGATTCCAATATTTATATTTTACCTTCTATAATGATTTCCCTTGCCTATTGGCGTTCTATTATTAAAGAAACTCAGTACAAGGCTTGCAGTTTGTTAAACTTTTACAGCACATAATATTTGCATCATTTTAAACTCCATTAGCCCCAAAATATCTGACTGGATCTACAAGTAGCTATAGGTTGTGGTTTCAACCAGACTAGGCATATACACTGTGGTATTACTATGGAAGTACACCCCCGTTGGGAAACAAAAATATCAGAAAGACGAATGCTAGTGAAAATCCAGGACAATACTTAATGAAGTGTTTTTTCTGGAAGCAAAGGAAGCCATAGTATAGGTTATCACAATGAGATGAGACAGGGGCACTCACTACAATTGAGTTAATGAGCGAGGACAAAAAGAAAATATCTAAATTCCAATACCAGGCACCAGCACACAAAGATTTTTGTTTGTTTGTTTGTTTGTTTGTTTTTTATCTCATAGTACCTGGCTGTAAATTAATACTCTAGCATCTACTGGAAAAATAATAACTCAGTTGTTCTATCACAGTCTTTATTGATATACCTTACTACAAAGTAAATCCAGAGTAAGTCCACTCAAATGATAGCTTTTTAATTAGGTCCTAATATGTGTGAAAAGGCTGCAAAAGGCATGAAGGAAAGAAAACATTAATATGATACATAGAAGATTGGGGTTGGGGAACACAACATTTACAGAGGTAAATAGCTTGCCTAGATTTGTCATTGTAGCATGCAATATGACAACTTTTATTTGGAAAAATAAACTTTATAGAAAGTTTATGAGAACAAGAATATTGCAAAGAATACACATAAGCTTTTACCCAGTGCATTTCTTTTTTACATGCACTTTATCATTTGCTCCCTCAATATTTCTCTCCAAAGACACTAATACCCACACACATACAAATACACACACATACATACTCTCTCACACACACACATACACACACACACACATACACGTTTTGAAACATTAGAGAAGTGAAATACATTGTGACCCTCTATCCCTGAATACATACATATGTTTTTTAATGATAGGGAAATTCAAACTACAGTTATCAACTTCAATACATTTAAAAGTAACATTTTGCTTTACTTTCCATCGTATAATTTTGTCATTTGAACTAATAATGTTCTCTATAACAATTTTCCTCCCATTATTGACCCCAGTCTAAAATTTGGTATTACATGGTATATTACAATGTTGATAGAAAAAAGAGGAGTTTTTGAAATTGGATGTGAAGAGGTCAAATGTTTGTGTGCAGGAAGAGCTTGCTCTTTGTATGGAATCAGATTTTCCAATAATCTAGATTTTTGTGCAAGGACATTCAGGTTATGTGTGGAACTTAGCATTATGAAAGTCAGAATTCAATAAACTATGAGTAGAATGCTATTAAATTCAAGTTTACTGTTTTCCCCTTAATGTCTATCTAGGATAGCAGGAAAACATACACGGGAATGAGATAGCATCATCTTTATATCTAAGACTGCTCCCAACACTCTATCTGTCTTCTCAACAAACGTGTTGATGACTGTGTAAAATGTGTGCACATTAATTAATAAATTCATTCATTTAGCAAATATTCAATGAGTGTTTACTGTATGTTGGACTTTTTATTGACAAGCTGGGGACATTCAGATGAACTCTCAGGAAAGCTCCCTGCTGAGACCAGTAAATGAGATCAGGGAAGGCAGGATACATATCATAAAGAACTTCGTAAGTCTTGATAAGGAGTTTAGAATGTATTATAAATTTAATAATATGCTATTAAAGGTTTGGTGCAACATGTTGGCACATATTTTAAAATGTAACTCTGGATACTATTTTGAAAATACATATTAGAGTGTTTGGTAAATTAACTGTAAATATGGACTACAATTCTCCACTCTCTTCACCCAAACCCCATATTGTATCCACAATCCTTGCCACGTGTCTTTCCAGCAATTCTCATCATTTCTATTTTTCCATCCCTTAACTCTGGCTGGGCTTTGCAACTTTTGGCCAACAGAATGTGACAGGATTTACATACAGCACTCTAGATCTGAGCCTGAGCCTAAGCCTCATGTGGCATTCCACACTTCTCTTCTCTCACTTGGACCCCTGAGATCATCAGGGAAAGATGCCCAGGCTGGTTTGCTGGATGAAGACAGGTATGAAACAGAGCCAGTGGTCTAAGCAGAGGTTGTCCCACAGTTAAAAGCCAACTAACTTCCAGACATGTGAGTGTACCTAAGCCAAGCCTAGAACCTCTCTTCCAAGCCCAGTCAAGATATTCTGAAGCATCTAGCTCTGTTAGTCTCATGAAACATCTAAAGCTATTCTTTCTTGAAGCCACTACATAGGTATTGTTGCCATCTAACATTCATTGATAGCTAAGTGTTGCCGAGAAACAGTGCTATCAAGGAGGAGAGTTAGAAACCTATTATGACAATGGAGGCCAGTGAAGATTTTGGCATAAATATTAGAAATGGAAAAATAACATATTTGGTATATGCTTTGAAGATAAATTCTAGAGGACTTCTACATGGTGTGAATGTGGACCATGACAAAGATGACTAATTACCCAAGATTCCTGTTCTATGTTTCCTTTAGAGTAAAAGGTGTGATGTATCTGTAATCTTGAAACTTACTTAGCTTTGCTGATTATCAGTTTTTAACATTTTGATTTGAAAATGATACTTGAAATTGAGTAGTTAATTAAACATCAGATTGAAAAATGTTATAAAGGGAAGCAGACACATTTTCTGCTCATTAATATAATCATTTCCCTAACATTTGTGACTTGAATTATCAATAGAAATAATTCTGGAACTACTGTTTATTCTAATAAAGCTTTACATGGGAAAACATATGCCATTCTTTATTTTCAGTTATTTTTAATTTAGCATGAAAATTATTTTTTATATCTCAATTTAGATTTATTTTACAAATATAGTATTGCAAAATGATAAAATTCATGTATAAATAAAGATTTTTCCTAATAGTTTTGATGTACAATGATATAATATTAGGGTATATTGAAGTAATAAGTTACTGATTTTCAGCTGCTTTTAAATGTGAGGCCTTACTTTCAGGGATTTATTATTTAAAAAGTACAATTACCATTTATTTTTTTTGCTTATTATTGAGCATAACAGGGCAAATTATTCTGTGTACAATTGTTTTTTTCTTCTGGTATTGAAACTCTACAGAATATCATTTATATAGAACATAAACTTTCACAAAGTAGATAATAGAACGTGAATAAAGCTTTGGGAAATGCCTTCCCAATGCTTTGAAAAACATCACAATTGCCTTTAAAAAGTTAGGGAAACATAAATGATTTCAGTGAGCTATTTAAATATAAATTAATCATAACACTAATATAACATTTTGCTTTAATGTTTTTGATGGTTAATTTTATGTGTCAACTTGACTGGGCTATGAATTGCAATATATTTGGTTAAAAGTTATTCTGGCTGTGTCTATGAGAGTGTTTCTGGTTGAGACTAACATTTGAATTGGTGAACTAAGTAAATCAGATTTGCCCTCCCCAGTGCGGGCAGGCCTCATTCAGTTCATCCAAGGCCTGACAGAACAAAAAGCAGAATAAGAGAGAAGGTTTTTTTATCTGTCTTTGAGCTGGGACTTCCATTGGTCTTTTTCCTACAGATTAGAATTTACAGCATTGGTTTTCCTGCTTTCAGGACTTCCTACTCAAATTAGCACTACATAATTGCTTTGAAAGCTTGAGGTAGGGGAAAGTATAAAGTGTCAGAAATGTATTCACTCATTCTTTCAGCTCAATAGAATGGACATCTACTAGATGTCAGAAAATACACTGTATAATGCGGAGCAAAACATAAAACAAACTAAATAGTCTTTCTTCGTGAAGTTTATGTGTTATTGGAGGAAGAGACTTAAACATGTGAATGAAATCTGTGGTATGTCAGACAGTGCTAAGTAAAATAGGGAAATAGCAGAAGATATGTTTGTTTGTTTGTTTTTAACTTGTTTGTTTTGTTTGTTTTGAGAATGTGGTATTTTAATAAAAACTGGAAAGAGGAGCATAAATGAGCAATGTAGATATTTGGGGAAGGGTCCCTGAGGCTGATGAAAGAGTAAAAATGTAGGCAGCTCTTGATGGGAGCACATATTCACGGCACATAAACAACAACTGTTAAGAAATGCATCGTGTATTGTAAAACATTTAAATTTCTTTAGGCTTTTACTATGAATAAGCATAGAGTGAATGATTTTCAGTTGCAATTAGCATGATCTCACCATTACTTTAATAATGTCCTTCTAGCTGTTGGGTTAGGAATAGTTAAGAGGGAACACATGCAAAAACAGGGAGACTGTCTATTGTAATCATCCAATAGAATGATGATGATGGCTGTAGTAGGGTGTCAGTCAGTGGGTATATAAGAACTAGTTGTGTCTGAGGCATATTTTGAAAGTAGAAACAGATTTGCTAACACACTAGACATGATATAAAATGGTATGAGCACAGGATTACTCAAAAATATTCCAAGTTTCTATAATCTGTGTAACTGGGAAAATAGACTTGTTATTTACTGTCATCAAAAAGACCACACAGCAGATTTTATGAGTAATACAGAATCTTTTGGACATAAATTTGAAATGTCTAAGAATGTAACAGGAGGCATAAGAACGTAGCAACATGTATGATTTGAAAGCTTATGGGATAATTCTGGGTGGAAATCTTTATATATGTATACATACATATGTGTGTGTGTGTGTGTGTGTGTGTGTGTGTGTGTATATATATATATATATATATATATATATATATATATATATATATATATTTGCATACATAAGAAGAGAAAAAACTGGCTAAATACAAGAAGGATTGAGAAATGACTAATATGCTTTGCAACAAATAGGGCACTAGATCCTTGCGGTGGAAATGTTGAGAGTAAAAATCTATGTGGAATAGGTTCAAAGACTATGGGATGAAAAACATTTGAGTAGCAACAATATTATTTTTCAAGAAATTTACTTCTACATTGAAGCATAAAATTGGGCAATAGCTGGAGGAGAGTGTCATCAAAAGATTTTATGAAACTACAACTTCTTTTAATGGAATGATACAAGAAATATGGATAAAACTGGCAATGCAGGTGCAGTATTTCCAGTGGGATGTTCTATCTATGAAGGGGGAGAATCTGCCTTTCCCTGGAACATAGTCAATTATTCTTAACTGAAAGGAATTTGGGGAACTTTCTTGTTACCTGAGAAGTGACATAAAAATAAAAAAAAATGCACTGGGGAAATATGGTACTTTTTCCAGGCATCACTCAAGGTCTCTTTTAGGTATTATGTTCTCCTGAAATCTATCATGATTTCTAGTCTTCTGTTTATCCAATTGTTTCCTGGAAATGAGGAGTCAGGTATAGATTGGTGATGTAAATAGGGCTTTTTTTCTTTTTTTTTTTTTTTTGGTAGTTTTAAGGGTAGGACTTAATAAAAACACTAAACTTGATTTTTGAATGGGTTTCTTTCAATTCTGTTTGTTTCCACATAGCTTGAGGGGTATAAGAATTGAGAGTGTTTTCACTAGAGAGCATACCCAATCAGTTTTCTATCCCCTTTCGTTTCAGGGTACAGTTTCAGACCACAGGAATTAACTGACTCAGGAACTAAAGACACTACCTGAAGAATACTTAAGAGTCCTAGAAAACAATCAACATAAGAATTCGATCAAAAAGTATTTTTTATCTCATTTTTATTACCTGTTATCAGCAGTCAAGTACTATATTAACATATTAGTATTTTAAAAGGGTACAAAGCAAGCCTGACTATCTGCTTTGGGGACTTAACCTGGCACACAGTACAGAAAAATAAAAGTCTATGACACAGTTTGGCCTAAATTAATATTGAAAGTTAGATGCAACACATCGCATTAATAAAGATGACCAGCTTCCTAATCATTATATAATCCTCATGCATGATTTTTGGGAACTTTCTCAATGTGGTGGTTGGGAGTAGAAAGAATTCCAGTGTTCCAGCTTTCTGGAAAAATACCATCTCAATGTCATCTCTTAACATATTTATTGTTTCAGAAGACAACAAAGAAAAGTTCAGTATCATGTGTTGTCAAATTTTACATAAAATTTATTTGTCCCACCTCTATTGTTAATTAATGATTTGAGGACCTT
Organism: Rhinolophus sinicus; assembly: GCF_057876585.1. Classification (NCBI taxonomy): domain Eukaryota; kingdom Metazoa; phylum Chordata; class Mammalia; order Chiroptera; family Rhinolophidae; genus Rhinolophus; species Rhinolophus sinicus. Next base: position 17,164,817 of record NC_142503.1, on the reverse strand, counting down.
CGAGGAGCCTTGGTTTTGGTTTGTTTGTTTTGGTGGGTTTTTTTTGTTTTGTTGGTTGTGGGGTTTTGTTTTTTTTGGTTTTTTTTGGTGTTTTGTTTGGTTTTTGGGGTTTTGTGTTTGGTTGTTGGTTGTGTTGGTTTGTTTTTTGGTGGTGTTTGGTTGGTTTTGTGTTTGTTTTTGTTGTGTTTGTTTTTTTTTGGTTGGTGGTTGGGGTTTTTTTGTTTTGTTGTTTTGTTTTTTGTGTTGTTTGGGTGTTGTTGTTGGGGTTGGTTTGTTGGTTTTTTGTGGGTTTTTGTTTGGTTTGTGTGGGTTTGTTGTGTGTTTTTGGGTTGTTGGGTTGTTTTTGGTTTGTGGTTTTGGTTTGTTTGTTTTTGGTTTGTTGTTGCTGGTTTGGTTTGTTGTTTTTGGGGGTTGTTGTTTTTTTTTTTTGGGGGTTTTGTTTGTTTGGTTGGTTGGTTTTGTTTTTTGTTGTTTGTGTTGGGTGGTTGTTGGTTTTTGTTTTGTTGGTTTGGGTTTTTTGTTGGGTTGGTTTTGTTTCTTTTTGCCCAAGACTCAAGTGCACCTATAGATTCAAGAATCTTTTGTAGTAGCATTAACTATTTTATTTCCCCCCATCCACGCTATTTTGTTAATTGACAAATTCAGTGATTCTAATCAGGAATAGGTTACTTAGGTACCACTGAAACATATTGCTACTAAAGCCAATTTTTAATTCTTGCTTCTTATTTTTGATGATTCTCTTTTCTTTTTCTTTATCTTCATCTCTTAACTTTATTTCTTCCTGCTTACTTGGATGAGATACACCCTATTATCCCTATAAATATTTAATTATAAATTCTATAAATCAATGAATATTTTTGTTAATGATTTCATGCAAAAATTTATTGATACCTTTACTATTCATACCAATATAGAATTCAACTTTAGAATATAAAATAATCTTAGTATTTAAAATGCCTCAATAGAATATTTGTCATTGTAAAGAAAAATGAAAGGAAGAAAGATCGGTTTTCTTTTTATTTTATACTACCATTTGTTCTACTTTCTTGTGGAGAATTCATATAGAAGTGAAAGGACAGTAAATTGGCAAGGTTCAAATAAAAATTTATACCTTGGGATAAAAAAGGAGGCACAAAAAATGACATAGATCTTCTTAACAGAAGGGCCCCTGTTACTAGTGTTGTAGCTGATAATACTGTGTGGTCCAAAGATCCTATGAATTACCTACTTCCTTGACACATTGTTGAGAACCTATTGCCAGTCTTCTTCCTTGCAGAAAGCTGTTGATGTTTGGAAAAATAGCAAGTGAATTGTATTTTACCTTCATTTTAAACTTTCAGGCCTCTCAACAACAAAATTTGTTTCTCAATCCTTCAATTATTTTACATAGTGTACTATGAAATGAAAGATATTTTGGTAACATTATTATTCTCCCAATTAAATAATTAGCATATACTTTCTCTTCTTAATTTGTGTTTTATTGTTTAAGCCATCATCATGTTTCCAAACTGAGATCTTGGTTTCAGTTCTGACACATATATCACTACCATTGTTCAAAGAATTGTCGATGCTTTGTGGTTTCACTCATAAACTATTATTTTAACCATGACATCATATTGATTTATTTAATCAAAACCATTGCTATACTTTTAGTTTATTCTATTTTTGTATTATTTTGTGAGAATCATAATTGAACTTTTATTCATACTCTCAATTAAGATTGGTAATTGTCAACCATTAAGCATGATTTTGAGGTCACATTAATTTCCTATTTAAACACCTCAAGAACTCACCATCCACGTTCCAATGTTTTTCATGAAAGTGATATAATGCAGAGATATAATCTAGTAAAATCCAACATATGTACAGTTAGTGAGAAATAAGGGTGGAGATTATCTCCAATATAACTGAGATGACTGGAATAAACATAATCAGAAAGGATACAACTAGATAGTATGGAATAGCTTCATTAGAAATAAAACCACTACACATTTTATTCTTCCTAAAGGATGTTAGTAGCCATCAACCCTGAGAATCTGCCTTCACTTAATCCCAGATAAAGATCAGGGGTTCTTGTATACAACATTCCACATTTATTTTAACGTTGTGGTTTCCAAGTACATAGGACCCTGTGTTCATTTCATAGTCTAAACCTGATGTTGACCTCTTTAAACATACCCTTGTGTGACTTTGACCCATTGAAATATTGTTTCATCTGAATTTAACCTAAATGTCTTTTGCTCCAAATCTTATAATTTCTATTTATTTTTCTTTATTGAGTAAGACACTCATGATTTTTTTTGACATGTAGTTTTCCTTGTTGCAATTAGTCAAGAAACTTGAATTTGTTTGTGTCAGGTGGTCAGCTGACTAGGAGAAAGCCTAGCTGCTGGGTATGAGGGTAGCCAATTAAAGCAATATTGAGCTGAGATGAAAGCAACAGTGGATGAAGTCTTTAATCAGTTATCTTGATAGTATAAGCAAGAGACTAAATCCAGAGAAGGCACCAACTCCCCACTGTTTCATTTCCCCCCATGAAATAGTGCACTGGTGGAGAACCAGGTAGATTGCAAAGATGTCAGGATTGTCCATTGAAGGAGCCCCAAACAAAAGTTTCTAGCAGTTTTATGGACCCAGAATCTGGGTAATGGGTCAGGGGAGAGTGCTAACAGTGGAAATTGTCACAATGAACGGGGCATCTTCAAGGTTTTCCTGTCCTCCCCCGTGCAGACCCCATGTGTCTGCCTGAAGAAGACCTCTGCCAAAGGTCTTGGGAAAAAGGAAAAAAAAAAAAAAAAAAAAAGACCTAGGAATGAAGACCCCTGACTAGGAAAGCAAATACGCAAAGAGCATGATCAGCCAAAGGGGTCTGAGTTCTTGACTCTTTCTCTTTTCAAAGGCTATATAGCAAGTCTGGGCAGGCTAGCTTTCCTGGTAAGGCCCACGGTTGAGTCTGAAATATCACGCATAGGTTTTTAACCAGGAGCCATACTCCTCAGTCAGATAACAAATTTGCCCCTTATAGCCTTAGCTCTTTTGTCTAAGGCATCATAGACGTGTATGGATAGACACACTCATAAGAACACACATTCATAAACACAGACACACACTATAGACATCAAAACAAAAACAGTTCATGATAGGTATGGCATAGTTGATGGAAAATTCTATTTTTGTTTGCTTATTTAAACACTCTCATTTTGCCTAATGAATTGTTATTACTAAGCAATATTGAACAAATAGAAGTTGAAGAAATGAAAAATGAAGATAAATAAAGCAAGGGGGGAAAAGTCTGTTTAAAATAATGATGACATGAACCATTTTATAACTCCACAAAAAACAATACAATTGTTCACTATCTCTGAAATTAAAAGTAATGAACCTGCTTCTTGAGAAGCGCTTGTTTAAAGACATTTAGAAAAATCAAAGCAATAAGTGTACTTAAAAAAAAAAAAATAAGACTTCTATTTGTCAAAGACAATACTAATACAATTTGTCTACATATTCTGGAATAGAAAATGCTTTTCAACAGTCTGCATGCTTTACGATTGTTCACCAAACACATCTAGGAGCATGAAATGCATTTCAGAGTGCATAGTCCATTTAGATTACTTTTTTTAATAATAATCCAGCTTCTATAATTGAAATATGTGTACCTACTCCTTACTTTTTATATACATATCTTCTACAAAAATTGAACAAATAAAGAAATATGAGATTGCAAAAATATTAATAACATGGCTTGACACCTTGTAGGAAAAAGAACCTAGATAGATGTCAGTTTTGTATTGATTTGTCATGTGAGATAAAAGAAATTTCTGCTGAAACCTCTACATATGCACAAAGGCTTGATTGCTGCAGAAACTTAACTCAGCTGAGCTTAAAGGGCTCATCTCTCTGAGTACTTGGCTGGGCTTTATGCCCAAACAAATGGCATCATGCTACAATAATGACCAATCACAAAAGGGACTTCTCAGTCACCTTCTGTAATTAATCAAATTTTGTCTTTCTGAACCTAGCCTAATGAAGAATGAAATTCTTCCCTCCTGCATCATAACTACCCTTCAGATTACACATCCAGAATTATTTTCTTTATTTATCCTATCATGACGTGGGCTCTCCTGGCTTAAAAAAGTAATAAACTCAGTCTTAATTTAGATGAATTTTTCATCTTTAATTAGTATTAATATTTAACCTAAAAAATGATTTCTGATTAATTTTACATGTTTTCTACACCAAAACACTAACTACATTATAATTTAAAACTCTTTCAGTATACATTTAGTATTTCCACATTGAATATTCAACCATTCTTTCTATCCTATTTTTATTTATATACTCATTTTTTGTCTCTTCTCATAAGAAAAGTCTCTGCTGCCTCTTTCCATAGAAGCTCAAGCGGCCAGATTATCTTTTTTCTTCATCGTTTGGTAGACAGGGAACATCTCAGGTAACATAAGGGATTGCCAGTCTCCTCTTTCTCTTTAGGATTTTCAATTTGGGAGAGTTTTGAAGCCATCATGTAGTGAATTTGTGGAGATAAGCTAAATTCTTAAATTCAGCACATGATCAGTGAATACATGAACTCCTATATCATGTGGATCCATGGCTCCTATTTTGTAATTGATTTACTTGTATTTGCTACTGCCTATATCTCTGGAATTTTCTTGGTTCGTTCTCTATCCCCCATTTTCCAAATAGCCCTTTCAACTGATTTTTAATTAATTCTCTCCATGCTTCTAAAACCATATTTGAGATTATATTGTATAATTTGCAATCCATAAATCTGCCTGGTAGATAAATTGTTATTTTACAGTGAGTTTTAGACAAGACAACCATAGGGGAATGTGGGAGTTAATAAATAACTAAATGGCTCAGAGAAGACAGAGGGTTATACGCATGCCAGAAGGATAAAGTAGCTGACCATGGCATATAGTCATGAAGGCAATGTTTAAAGTACTGATTGTGATCATTTGCTCAGCAAAGTCTTTGCAGAATCTGTTGAGGATCCTGAGAATCCAGGATTCTGAATAGACGTGAATGTTTTGGACATGGTTTTGCAGGCTAGGGAAAAACCCAAGACCAAACACATACACATACACATACCCCAAATCAATTCCAATATTCTTAGTTTCAAAGAAAAATGAAACTCAGTAATATTCTATGGCAACAGAAAAACAAAGCTCTGTCTTCTTTAGGACTGAGAGGACTGGAAATTACACGCATACTTTTAAATGGTAGGCTGTCATATTAAAACCGCCACTGGTTAACCTAAGCCTGTTTTTAATACACGCCATCCAAATAAATAAAGATGATAGAAATATCCTGGAATAATTAAGAACAATGCTTCTCAATAACTTTCAATTCATGTCAAAAAATAAAAATTAATGTGTAATGGTATCGTAGTCTAAGTAGAAAAGACCACTCATAGCTCTGAAAAATCAACCCAGGGCCTAGGCCCTTTCTAGCTACACAAGGACTAATGGTACCAAAACATAAGCACACATGTATCACGATACAACCTCCATGTTGAGGGACAGGATTATAAATATTAGGAAAGATAGAAAGGCTCAATCATGTTTGCTAGGTTCAAATAACCCTTAACTATGATTTTTGAGATGGCGTAGACATATTCTCATTGCAAACGTATGATACATACTTCCAATGGAAGTATCAACTTATGCAGAAATCTCTCACTAGCTCATCTCTGCCAGCTGGAGAAACTAATATGAACTGTAATAATTAAAACTGACCTATGGTGGTGATATAACCATTTTTGGTGGTTATGTGATCATGGGTTCCCTTTGAATTAAGTAAATCAGCAGTCCACTAAATTTGTATCTCTCTTTAAATGTTTAACAATCAAACAATCAATCAATTCAGGATTGATAAGCAAAAATTACATTGGAGCAAATGGGTAAATTGTGATTTTTCTCCCCTAATCATTTCCCATATTTGAGTCAAATCAGAGACCCAAAGATTGCAGACTAAAATATGTTAGATTGCATTGTTCTGCCAATATATCTACTGTTCCTTTCTATTTGGCACCAGGTCTCTGGCCTCTCCCATCTGTCTCTCCCTGTGGAAGACTATATAGGTTTGGCCAGTGAAATACTAACAGAAGTGATATTTTACATTTCGAAGTAAAGTTTTTAAAAGGTATTTGTGGTTATGGCTCTTTTCTCCTGGCCCTAAATATGACATGTTCTGTATTGTGTATATGACATATTCTTTGTTGCATATATTGTTGTATATATTACTTTGATTACGGAATTGAATATTAATGAAGGATAACCTAGCAAAGTTTGATAGACTGAGAAAGGTGTCTAGTCATATTTGAAAAAGGAATATTCAATGACAATTCAGATAATACTGATAGATATATTAAGTATAGCCTAATCTAAAAGAATTTTGGGCTATGTCATTTAAATGTATACTGAGGAAAACAAAACTCAGAAATTTCTGGAATTTTTGTAACTAACTCAAAATTATTATTAATTCCTGGAATCCCACAATGTCATTGCAAACCAAAATTAAAATGGAGACAATGAATTTTGATGACTAACCATATTTTTATCTCAGTCATACTCATGGTTAGCCCCATACAACCGAAATCCCACTGTATGATTATTTCCCCAGTTTCTGAGTGTAAAATTAGAATATTTTAGTTCAGAAACTGTCAGGATCTGTTCCCTTTCTCTCTGGTCTAGGCTAGAAGGCAGGGAAGTTAGCAAGATAATCAATTGAGGAAGTGACTGAGTACCTATACAAGGAATGAGTATGAGTTTTTCAAATTAGAGAGTAGGGAACATCTCTCAGAGGAAGTGGTATGCGTAAGGAAAGTAAAAAAAAAAAAAAAAGGTAACTTATAGAAAAACAAACAAGGCCAGTTCTACTGGTACAGTCTTGTGGAATGGGAGGTAGTTCTGTGGGTTATTACAAGTATGGCTTTATGCTAAGAACTATAAGTTTAAACATATTTTATCAATGTGAATAGACGTCTATTTTGTATTTGTCATTTGAATTGGGTATTCAGAATAAGTGAACAGAAGGTTTCAAAAGAAATAGTTAGATCCATTTCTATTCCTAGATGATTCTAATTTCAATTCCTAGACAACTGCCATAGCATACTTGAGATATGACAAGGATGGAGAAAAATGGAAGAAGAAATATTTAGAAATATTAAAGACAAAAATCAGTGAGACTGGAGATAAACTGATTAAGAAAGGTAAGGGCAAAGGAGGTAAAAACTACAACTTGGATTTCTCGTGGAAAATTTGGTGGATTGTTGACCTAAACACACACACACACACACACACACACACACACACACCACTTACTGTTCCTAGAGATTTTCATTTTATCCTGACTACAACTCTATTTTCTCTACATTTGAGAAATCATCCTTATATTTATTTATTTGAATTTATAGTGTGACATTAAGCCCAGTGGTTGAAATTAGTTGTTTTTCACCTTTATCTTTTTCCACTTTTAAATAGTTTATTGAATATAAACACATATAGAAAATCCTAAAGGTACAGTTTGATTAATTCTCATAAAAAGAACACACCCATGTAACCAGCACCACAATCAATAAACAAATAGTCATAAACTGAAACCCAGAACCCCCGGGGCCACCTTTCACTCACAGCCCACTGCCTCAAGAGTAAGTGCTATTCTGATGTCTGACAGCCTGGCATAGACTTGCTGTTTTTTTTCAAATTTATAGATGTTGTAAGAAAGGCCCTGTGCTGAGTTTTAATTTTGTTTCTCATGTTGTTTGTTTCACATTGTTTGCAGCTTTTACATTTAATATAAGTAAGTCAAGTAATTCCATCCTACAACATTGGGATCAGGCTGCTGTGGGCATATAGTCGATTAATTCTTTCAAAATAGCAACTGAAAACAAGCAGAATGAGTGTTAAATATACAGTAAATGAAAGGCATCTCCTAAATGCAAAATTGTATGTGTAAGGAAGAGAAATTTCAATCTATGTTATATGTGTTTTCATAACGTTTGAATACTCAATCACTGCTTTTTGCAATAAAATTCTAATTTGTTTCCAGTAAGGCTGTCAATACACAACGGCAATCCATGGTGACATTCACTTAATTTTTAATCACTACTACAGAGAATGTATTATATTATCACAGAAGAATTTTAATATTTATTGATTTGTCAGTAGGTGTTTTAAGTCTTTTAATGAGTGATTAAGTCTTTTAAGGAGTGATTTTTCTCAAGTTCAGATAACCTAGTGTTCAGGTTAGGAGTTCAGTATGAAAAGATGGCTTCAGAAGCCCCCAAACTTTTAATGCAAGAATTGGACAAGAAGTCTTAAACAAAATACTTCATACAGAACCAATGAAGATGTTAACCCTATGGGTTCAGGAACTAGATCTCAGGGTGATTTTTATACACTTTTCTTGAAAGTTAGAGGGAAGAGTATTTCTCAACTATTTTAGCGAATTCGTATTCCTGAATACTTTTCATTGAACCTTAACGCCATCTCTAGTTAATTATGGTAATTATTTTGTTAATCAATTTCATTATGCTAATTAAGGAGACATGGTTTAACCAACATAACACTTTTCTATCCATATGCTAATTAGAAAAGTGCTGATTGTTGAATGAAATATGGCTAATAGAAGGATATTTAATAGCCTAATCTACTATATGTCTTTCTCTTATAAAGCGAGCTGACTGCCCTCAAATTGCGTATACTTAATAGAGTTTGTTATGATCACACTTAGGATTAAGTTCAATACAGCTGGCGTATAGATAATAAACCTTTCACATTGACTGTGTCAAACCATATGAAATATGTTGTTTTTAAGGAAACAGGACTGGTATCAAAGAGAGTATAGTCAAGATTCCGTCATTAAAATGCACAGTATTATTTTACTGTAATGATCCATTTAAAGAAAAATTCACTAGGATTTTAATAAGCCTAGAGCTCCAATAAAATGCAAGAAACATTATATTTAAACTATTAAAAAAATAAAATTATTCCTTAGCTGTCATACCCAGCAATAGAATTTCATAGAACCAATATACATTAGAGTACTGAGATTTAATTATAGCTGTTTTAAGCTGCAAAAAGCTCATCACTTGACAAGAGAATATTGATGAATAGAATATGTTATTATTAAATTTTATATTATGAATACATATTGATTTTGAAATGTACCTTTTGGCAATTTTATCAGAGCCCACTCAAATTTTAAAAAAATATTTTGAGAAAATATTACTTTGGAGGTATAATGGCATTATCTACAACGTTCATTTATCCTTGGTTTTGGTAGAAATACCACTCAGTAATTTTAAGAAGTGGACATGATGTATCTCCATCACTTTTTTCAGCTGAAGCTCATTGATCTTGAACCTCCCTATCATGAATCATTGTTGTAGCAATACATTTAAATGTTACCTGCCCACCCTGTTTGAGGCCAGTGATGGGTACAGGTCACACCTTAGGCTATGATGTGACATATAATTCATAAAAAAGAAAAAAACGAAAGTTTTTTCCAAAGAAATAAGATCATATCTTAAAAGTAAAAACATATGTTCAATATCGAAGATGTCTGGCTTGAGTACTTTTATGATATGGGTACATTTCATAGTCCGTTTGTGTCTGTAGAAACCCTTATGCTGCCCCTTTACTGCTTCCCAATCAAATCTTTTTTTCCAGGGAGCCTTACTCCTCTCATACTTATGTTGTAAACTTGACCATTACATAAGATATAAGTTCTACAACATCCTTCCCTTGCCCATTTTTCCAGCTTTGTCTTATTAAATCTGCCCTTCAGTGCTCTGCTCCAGGCTCAGAGGGCGACCTGCTATCCCACAAGAACTCTAATCTCTTTCCCATGTTAGGGCTTTGCACATGCTCTTATGGCTGCTTGAAGGTACTGTTCTCTCTTCACGTGACCGAAACATTCTTATTCTCCAATACTCAGCTTAAATGTCACTTTCCTATGGAAGCAAGCAGTAACTAAAGTATCTCAGTGGATTCTCTGACTGCCAAAATCTGAAGGTTCCTTCACACTGTTTTTATCTATTATTACAGCTTGTTACCATCTTGTGTGTATTACTTGTTTCTACCACAAATTGTGCTTGTATATCTACACACACAGACAGATCTAATGTACAGAAACAAAAGTCTGTTTACTTGTTTAGTATCCCCTACTTTGCTGCAATTTACATACCATGTATCATTCAGTATTTTATTGTATGAGGCCTGACACATAGAATGAAAATAAGATTTTGTGACCATTTATTGTGGTTTTCCTGAATCTCTATTCATTCTAGGAAACTTTAAAGTACTCCTTTGCATATGTTACAGTTAGGCTTGAAAGTTAAAGATTTCCAAAGACTAAACAGTTATTAGAGATTAGAAAATACACACTCTGGAAAAAACACCTAAATAGAAACATTCTGTAAATCTTCATTAATCCCACTCATATTATCTTTACAGCTTTATCTCCACCACTTTCTCCTTTGTACTTCCCATTGTTCCAACCCTATTTACTTGCTATTTGCTGAAAACAGATGGCACTTCCCCGAGTTTGCTCAAATATCACATTCCCTTTGCCTGCAATGATGTCACCATTTCTTTCTACACGTTCTTTATTATTTGCCTTAAATGCCACTACTGTCATTATTCTTCCATCTCAGAAGGAAGTATTTTTCCTTCTCATAGATTCATATCATTTACGTCTCTTTTAGTATTAATCTCAGTTGGAAGATAAAGCAATGAAACACGAAAAAAAAAAAAAAAAGCCTAGAAATTATCCTTAAAGACTATTCTCTCAGCACACATGTTCAATTAAATTTTCCAATTTCCGCCTATAAATGTATTCATATTCCATCAGTTTCTTTATATTCCATTACCAGTTCCCATTTTCATGTTATGTTGTAATTCAACAGGCTACCACAATAATATACACAGGTTTTCCTTCATCTCGGCCTTCTCAAAATAGTTCAAAAAAGATACTAGGCTAAACATCTAAAACACCAATGTGACAGTGTCACCTCTTGAAACAAAACACTTCAGGGCTTTCTATTTCCTTCAAGGTTGAATTGGATCTCTTTGATCTGGCAGATAGAACCTCTGGGTCTGCTTCCGGCAGAATTTTCCCCTTTCTTCTTCCATCATTTTATTTCTCTACTTCCATAATCCAATAATTCTGAACTGCTTGAAATTCTCTACAACAGCATTTCCCATGCTGTTTCTTCAGCTTCGGAGCCCTTCTCCCACTCTCTTCCCTTTGTTAACTCTCTTACTTTATAACATTTCAGAGAATATGTCCTAATTCCACCTTATTCACCACAAACTCTCCTAGTAGGTAGTTCTTCACACATTTCAATACAACCTAGTTAATATGACATATATAGACTGTGCGTGCATTCCCAATCCCACATTTGTTACTCTGCAATTATATGAACTATAGCAAGACAAATCCCTGTGTCTCAGTTTCTTCCTCTGAGATAAAAGGATGAAAATTTAACTTAAATGAACAGACAGTCATAAAAATATAACAGACCATGACTGACTCAAGGAAAACATCCTCTAAATGCTCCATGCTTACTTTGCTGTGATTATTAATTGTGTTGTGAATATCTGTCTCTGTGTTTGTCTCTCTCTCCCCAGATTTTCAGTTCCTACAAGGCAGCATTCATGGCTTATACTGGAGTCAGTAGAGCATAGAACAATGGCAAGCACATACTATACCCATTCAAAAGTTTGCTTCGTTAATGAGTGAAATAATTAACAAATTGATTATTTTGAAAATATGAAAACTTTCCTACAAGTATAGCAGGTTTTATTTATATGTGATCTTTAGTGTTTTGCACGCATATATTAAATTAATGAATATATGTTTAAAAGCATGTAATATTATCTAAAGTCTAGATTTCATCTGCGCATTTTATAGCAATCTCTGGAGACAGTGCCTCAATTCAAAAATAAATAAATAAATACTGGAATATGACAGGCAGTGAAACCTGAAAATGATACAATCTTTGTCACTGACTATGACTTATTTCTATTCTAGTCCAGATTTTAGCTACTTTTCTCTGATGTGAACTCTGTGATCCAAACAAAATTTACTTTTCAAACTTTGAAATATTTAAGGATAACATTTGAAGTGATGAGGAAAAGAAGTACTGAACACTCAGTCTCAGAGATCACATAGCATTTGCTATTTACTCATGAAAATGGATGATTTCCTATTTGCATATGATTTTGCTGAGCTCTGCAAATGGAATGTAGTGGTGACTGTTTGACAAATTGACCAATCTAGAGCATTTTTAAAAACTCATGTAGTCTAATAATCTTACACTCCTTATGGCTTGGGAGTTTTCAATATGAACTTATGCGTGAGAATTGAGAGACTAGTTTATAAAGGGGAAAAGATGGAGGTGGGGGAGAACTAACCATAAAAAAATGCAATCTTTTTAAATTAAAGTTTATTTGGGTGACAATTGTTAGTAAAGTTACATAGGTTTCAGGTGTACAATTCTGTGATACATCGTCTATATATCACATTGTGTGTTCACCACCCAGAGTCATTTCTTCCATCACCACATATTTGATTCAAAACAATGTAATTTTATGAATCATATAGAAGTCATTAGAACAAAATGTATCCAGAAAAAAAAAGTCATGAAGATTGATCATTATGTTTATTTAAGGAACTCTTCATTTGAAATAATAATATTTCTTGATATCATATAGCCAACAATTTTAACTAAAGTGCAATTGATTTATCTGCTTATTGCTTCTAAGTTCTATATGGGAGATACTTATTTAAAGATCTATTTACTGACAATACATACTGTATTGCCCAATGAGTTTGTAATTCCTGCAATTCTAGAATTTTCTTCTATACCTAAATAATGTAAAATGTTTTTAACATTAATTTAAATGAGTATACACACACACACACACTATATATATATATATATATATATATATATATATATATATATATATATATATATATATATATATTCTGGAGGAAAACAGTCTGGAAAAACTCTAATGGAAGAAACTATAATCATGTAATGTGTCATCTTTGCAATCTCTTAAAAAGTATTTAAATTATATAAATATGTTACAGTAATACCACTGTGACATAAGAGAAATTCTGAATTAGCTTTCTTAAACTGTGTTGTCTAAAAGCAAAGGATGAAATGCATATATATATATATATATATATATATATATATATATACACACACACACATATGTGTGTATATATGTACATATCTATGCATATATATTAATATTATATTTATATATTTTGGAGATATGAGTCAAATATGAGTCAAAGATGGAAAGGACTAAATGAATAAAATTGACGACTTTGATTAAAATTGGCTTTCAAATAGTTCTGCAGCTTCTTTGTGGACTAGTTACTGACACTCTGCTAGTGCCAAAGATTGTCACATAAGTATATGACTGCTGATAAACCTACATAAGGAGTATTTTAAGTATAACTTTTAATTACTTACACAGTGCAACATAAACTTTTTAAATCTCTGAGATATGCACTAAGATTTATTTTCACCCAAGGACAGTTGCTTCAGTTCAAAAACCAAGGTGCCTCAAAATATGCATTCTTATCGGGGATGTACATTTATATGGCAAACTTCTTAACATGAGTAAGATAATTTCCTATCTAGTGAGCCTGTGTGTCTTTTCAGAGTCGTCCCATGAGAAGACAGCAGTTTATCATAATGTTAAAACCACAAGTATTATTAAAATATTATTCTGTATTTTAAAAGTATACGGTTACCTAAAGTAGTTCCTAAAGTAGTTTTTATGCTTCTTATAAAATATTACATATATAATCTCAAAAGAAGATATACAAGTCTAAAATGTGATTCTTTGTTAGACTGTTAATTAAAATTCAAGTTATGGGATAACAATCATTTATTTTTCATGTACATTGGTCAAGGAGGTTGGTCCAAGATATTACTCATATCCTATTAAAGGCTAATCAAGAGATGATCCAGACAATTTTCTGACTATTAGGCTCATATCACAGTTATTAATTGTTTATATTATTATTGTGCATATATAAACAGAGATTTTGCAATAGTAGTTTGTTCTATAAATTTGAAAATAAGTGCAGTTAATATTTTAATAACATTTAATAAGGAAGACTTTTAGAAATCATAAGCAGTAATTATGTTAACAAGCCACTAAATTTCAAAGTAGCCGAAACAAACACAAATATTTGTATTGCATTATTTTATCTGCGTTTAAATCATATATTTCTTGTTTATTGTTAAAATATGCTAAATATTTTACATATATAAATAAATAATGTAAATGTATTTATGTATAAATATATAAATTGAAAAAAATGTTTATATATATATGAATTTGGCCAAATAATAAAGCAATTTCCCCAATATTTTTAACACAGGAAATCCTTAAATACATTTCCTGAAATTGAATCATATTTGTTAGATTGATTCCTCATTTGTATCAGAATAATTCAATAGTTATCACCTATTTCAAAATAGAACCTAATTCGTCTCCCTGCTTTTATCTTTGCTCTTTCAGCTTATTCTCTATAAGCAGGCAAAAAGTTCCTTCTTAAATGTAAGTCCATTCCAACCCACAGCTCAAGCCCTGTAAATGGATTTCCAAACTATTTAGGAATAAAACTTGAATTCTTCTCCAAATATCCAACATGACCTGGCCACTTGTTCTTTCTCTGACCTTATCATCCGTTAACTCTGGCCCCTGGTTCACTCTGTTCCAGACATACTGACCATCCTCCTGCTCCTTGGTCATGCCAAGTGTGTACAGTTTTTTAATTCTGGCTTGATATTTTTTTTTCATATATTTGCCAGAATCATTCTTTCACAACTAACAAAGTTCAGACCAAATATAACTTCAACAAAAGACTTACTGACCACCTTAAATCAAATTTTAATCCCTACTTTCCTCTGTATCATCTTAAACTACTTTCTTTTGTCGCCAGAGAAATTATCTCCTAATGATGTATCATATGTATATATGTATGTGTATATATGTATATATGTATGTATGTGTGTGTGTGTATATATGTGTGTGTGTGTGTATATATATATATATATATATATATACACATATATATATATTCTGTTTACTTTCTATCTCTTTATCTCCACTAAAATGTGTCATGAAAACAGTGATTTTATTTGTTTGTTTTATGTCGTATATGGTTTTACTTTGATTTTTGCTGCACTGTCTCCAATAGTTATAACAATTCTTGGCAAAGACTAGGGGTTCAATAAAAACAAATCGAATGAACTAGTTTATTATCATTTGATTAAGCAAGATGATAGATTCTTGAGAAGTCAGCATTTTTCTTCTAGTTTTTTCTCTGTTTGAAATGTTTCAAAAAGATAATACATTTTAAAAATGTATATGGACTGAATTAATGTAAAGTAGTTACGAAAGTTAGAAAACATACATTGATGAAATAATTCAGAGAAACAATTTAGAAAATTGCCACACCACAATGTCCAGCAAAGATGACTTACTAATAAATATTTTCAAGTGCACTGAGGCATAAATAGAAGTAATACATATTTATTGCATGAATAAATGGGTATGTGGATAGACGAAAGAGAGAATAAGAAGAAAAGGAGGAAAAACTTCATGTTTGAATAGGTATCTCCCATTCACCCCATGAGTGAGAGAGGGATTCCTGCCTTAGTTTACAGGAAAGGCAGAACACACAGCAACCCGCATTAGACAGATTGGATTTCTGGCTGTTTATTAGTCCCATACGCTTACAGCCAGGAGGAGGAGGAACTGTTCCACACAGGGCCACATGGGGGCTCCACTCAAGAACAGAGAGCAGAAGCAGGACCTGCAGGTGGCAGGCTTTGTAGTAAGGGGGAGGAGGGAAGGGGAATTTATGATTGACTTATTTGAATAAAGGTCAGAGTTGGTAGGGAACTGAAATCCAATACTAAGCCATAAGTAGACAATGTGCCTGGTCCCTGTGATTGGTGTGATAGGAGAGTTGTGAGGCTAGGGGATCTTATCCACAAGAGAATAGTGACAGGGCATGTGGTCCTTCTAGACTTTACCAGATTTGGAAAACAGCGGATAATAATAATCTTATTTTCAGACCCTGCACCATAACCTGCTTATGCATAAAGAGAGGTGGGTTTAAAGGCTGATTCAGTGATGCTTCCATAAATTAAATTTATCCCAATATTAGGACAGTAGGATAATATAGTACTGGGAAGAAATGTTCAACTTTGGTTATCTTTCTTCATGGAAGGAGCTAAAAACTATGATTGGAATAGATATAGGAGTGGGCTGGGGAGGCAGATGAATAATATATGACACTCTACTTAGTATTATAATATTACATCTTTTAAAATACATATTTTTAAATTTAAATTTGTGACTCATGCAAACATAAAATAAAAAAGTGAGGGAACTATAGATGAATTAAAATCAGTTCAATGAGCATCTGAGGAGCTTGGTCTTTACGGGTAATTTAATAAAAAATGTTAACCTAAGATTATGGATACAAAATTGATCTTAAAGTTACAAAATTAGTTAATATCTCAAAGAGCAGTAAATTTAATTTTTAAAATTATCTTTTCTTCAAAATAAAGGGGAAAAGTGGTCCAATCAATAGAAAGCCAATTAAAAATGTAAGCCCTATGCTTCACTGAAAGAACACTCAGTAATTTTTTCTGCCAATTTCCAAGGTTAGTTTATTTTTTCTGATACTTTGAATCTTCACCAAAAACATATCAGATGAATACATTTTAATATATTCTCTACATTTTACATTTGAAAAAATAAAGCTAAAAAAGGTCTAAGTAATTTGAGAAAAATCATAGAGTAAATGGGTAGAAAATACTGGATATTAATGAAGGTCAATCCTTTCTATTTGTAAATCTATGTTATTTCAATTATAATGACTTTCTGGTTAAACCTTCCCTAGAGGTTGGACTAATCACTGAATAGAGATATATTAGAAGGAAAGCAAACCTTAGATTGATAGTTGGTTTTGTTGCCAATATGTGTAAGGAGTGAAGTTTTATATATACATTTTCAGACAAAATATTTGATACCTACTCTGTTTCCCTCACTCTCATCTGATGACATTGTAATCATAATAAAATCCGCAAGCCTCTAACCACTGATTACTCTTATATCTATGCATATAGTCTTATTTCACTCTGGATACTATGGAAAAACTGTTCTCTACTTCAAACGAAGCCCAAACCTTTCACCTATAATGTAGATCCCATCTTTTGTTACTCACTCAAAGATATTGATGCACACTTTCTATCTATTATGTCTTGCATATTCAGTTTTTCCTCTATTGCTTATATTCTCTTTGCATATAAGCACGATGTTATATATTTCTTTATATATTTATATGTATATATGTATATGAAATATATATGCAGTTAGATTAAATATATATATATATATATATATATATATATATATATATATATATATGTGTGTTCTAACTTGAACTTCAACTACAAATCTGATTTTCCTCTTCCCTTGAGAGAAAATATTCTATGAAAGAGTATCTTTGTAGGAGTTTGCTCAAAATTCTTTATGATATTTTTTCTTAAATCCCATCTAGCAAGGTTTGCAACCCTTCTCTACTGAAATTGTTCTTGCCAAAATCACAAAAAACATTTAAATTTTGAAATCTGCAGTCTTTGCTCAGTTTTCATCTGACCCGATAAGCTACAACCTACTAGCTTTCAGGACAAAGCATGCTTCTAGTTTACCTTCAGTCTCACTTACCTCTTTTCTTAGTTTCTTTTACTAATTCTCCTATCTCCCAGACTTTTTAATTTAGGAGGGCTGGAGAGCTCAATCTTACAATAACATTGGTAAAATGATTCTAATTTATATTTCCAGCCTGAACCTTTCCCCTGAACTCCGGTCTCATATCTAACTGCCTACTCAAGGTCCCAATCCCATGTCAAACTGGCATCTGAAACCTGGCAAACTTACAATGGAACTCTTCCCCTTACTGTCCCCCTTGACTTCATCTCCAACTTAATTGATAGCAATCCAACTCCTTCAGTGGTTCATCCAAAATAACTTGTCATCCTTGGCTTTTCTGTTTGTTTCTCACAATCTATACATAAACTACCCACAGTCTTCTTGGTACTACTGTGTTTCCTCGAAAATAAGACTTAATGAGAAAATAAGCCCTAGCATGATTTTTCAGGATGATATCCCTGAACGTAAGCCCTAATGCATCTTTTAGAGCAAAAATTACTATAAGACCCAGTCTTATTTTCGGGGAAACACGGTATCTTCAAAATATATCCAGACTCCATATCATCAGCTTCAATAGTAGAATCTTGTGCAAGCTGTCATCAGACTCCCACTCGATTATTCAATAACATCTCCTTGCTTCAGTTTCCTTTTCCCTTTATTGTATTCTCTATAGCAGCCAGTGAAGCTTTTCCATATATAAACTAAAATTTCTGTGTTCAATATCCTTAATTGAATGTCCACGTCATTGAGAGTAAAAACCAAAATCATTACAATGACTCACGAGACTGTACATGGACTGACCTTTCATTACTGCTCAGGCATCTTCCTACTTCTCTGGCTCTTACTTGTTCTATTCTTTTATCATATCAGTCTCTCTCTCTCTCTCTCGCTCTTTTTTTTTTAACTAGAAAACAGCAAGAAGTAAACCCAACTCTGTTTTAGCAACTGTCTTTAATGAAATTCTATGACCCCAGTTATCTACATGGTTTACACCCTCACTTAAAACTTGTGTATTTATTTAAATATTACTTATTTTGGAGTGTTGTCTCTTAACAACAATATTAAAAAAAATGTTTTTTACTTCCTATACCCTCTTCCCTGCATTATTATTTTTTCTATTAGTCACTGTTAACATCCTATACATTTTAATCAATATATTTCAGTATCTGTACCCCTTCTTTGAATATCAGATGTTTGAGTGTGGACATTGTATCCTTCATTTTGACTCTCCATTTCAATCTCATAGAAGACCAGAAGAGTGCCTGAGTGCTCAGTATATCACAGGCATTCAATATGTATTTGTTCACTCAGTTAATGAATAAGGAATAGATGGAGACCAGCTGAATCAATAGGTAATAGATGCTTGTTAAACAATGTTCTCTTTTTTCTTGCCTTTTCATTCCAAACCAAATCTATCTTTCTATGATTCATTAATTCTGGACGTTATTCTAACTTTCCAAGATCAGGATGACAGTGGATCTAAGAAAATATACTAAATATATTTCCTCTACTGAAAATCACTTTACTTTTATTTTTCTCCATGACGTTTAAAT
Source organism: Rhinolophus sinicus (assembly GCF_057876585.1). Classification (NCBI taxonomy): domain Eukaryota; kingdom Metazoa; phylum Chordata; class Mammalia; order Chiroptera; family Rhinolophidae; genus Rhinolophus; species Rhinolophus sinicus. The sequence continues at coordinate 17,145,478 of NC_142503.1, read as the reverse complement.
GCATAAAATGTCTTAAGTAACATCAATCTAAAGGAATTATTCTCTAATAATGTAATTAAAAATACTATAACATGTTCCCTAGGAGATTGACACTAGTGAAAACGCGGATGAACCTACTATGGATTCTAAAGTCTTTTCTTTTTTTGTTTTTCAAGGAAAATGCTTAGGAAGACAGATTCAATAGACTTTTAGGTGATCTGAAATATCTATTGTTATAAAGAATACATCTGAATTCAGAACTACTTGGGCAATTTTACAGCCTTATTCATTAAATCCACACTAAATATGAAAGCACCATTATTCTACAGAATGCCAGTACCTATTAATCTAATGGATAGGAGTATGAGACTTTCCCAAGATTGTGGGTAAAGAACAAAGGGAAGTGGAGAGTAAGAAGTTTGGTAACTCAGGGAAGAGTAGGACAGCACGAATTTCCCCAGGGAAGGGCTAAGAACAACAGGTGGGATGATGAAATGAAAGGTGATAAGATACAACACACAAAAGCCGTCTTTCTCACTTTTTCCTGGAACTGATTTTATCTCTTGCTCACTTCTGTTATGCTCATTCACACATTAATGATGATAACCATGGAACATAAATTTTTATTGGGGAACAGTGTGTTTCTCCAGGGTCCATCATCTCCAAGTCATTGTCCTTCGATCTAGTTGTGGAGGGTGCAGCTCAGTTCCAAGTCCAGTGGCCATTTTCAATCTTTAATTGCAGAGAGTGCAGCCCACCATCCCATGTGGGAATTGAACTGACAACCTTGTTGTTAAGAGCTGGTGCTCTAACCAACTGAGCCATCTGGCTCGCCCCAAAAATGTTGTTTTTTTAAAATTTGATGATGTTACATTTTAACCTGAACTATAATGTCATAAATATAAGGAGTTTTGATATACACTGGAAGACTACCCAAATTAAAGTATCTTTTAATATTTCCTTAGAAGAAAGAGCTGAAAGTTGTGTTTTTCTGTTTTCTTTGTTTTTGCTTTAGCCCAGCTCCTCTTCAACACAAACTCCTGTGGTTGAATAAACTCAAAAAAGCATAATTGGCTGTTGTGTTTGTTATGGTTAGTATCACTGCTTTAATTAGCAAATAATAATATTGCATATGTTAAACAGTTTCCAGAAAAGACTACCAACAATAATGTCACTAACAGTTTTCTTTTCCCAATGCTCCAATTCAATATAAATTCATGGACATAAGATTTGTAATGATTTAGAAACTTTCAATCAAAGTATGATCTATTGTATTAGTTTCCTCTTTCTGTTGCAACAAATTATGATACATTACTTGCTTAGAACAACAAAAATGTATTATCTTACAGTCCTGGAAGTCAAAGTTCAGACAGGGCTTCATAGGCCTAAACCTGAGTTCCAGCAGGGATGCATTCCTTTCAGAGACTCTAGAGGAGTCCATTTCTTTGGCATTCCCAGCTTCCAGAGGCCACCCACATTCATTGGCTCACTAACCTTTCCCTCTTCAAAGTCAGAAATTGCCAGTCTGGTCTTTCTCATGATGCCATCTCTTTCTTATTCTGACTCTTCTATGTCCTGCTCTATTTAAGGACCTCTGTGATTATGTTGTGTTCCACATGGATAAATCAGGACAATTTCCTTAATTTAAGACCAGATGCTTAGCAACTTTAATTCTACTTGTAACTTTAATTTCACCCTTCCCATGAAACATATCAAATTAATAGATTCCAGAAATTAGGATGGGGTCATCTTGGGGCAGGGAAGATGTCTACTGCATCTATAAATAAATAACAAAAGCGTGAACTATGAGTTAGCTAGAAATGCAAATGACTGTACCCCACTCAAGTCCTACTCATTCAGAATCTTTGAGAGTATGGGCCAGGAGACCTGTCTGTCTGTTTTACCAAGATCTCTAAGTCATTTTTGTCACATGAAAGTGTGGGAAATTAGAGTTTATCAGACAAACATCGAGAACTGACTTTCTTTGTCCAATAAGAGTTAACATTGTAAACTAAAAATACTTAAACACATTAACTTAGGTATTTTAGATCTTTTTTCAGCTCTCCTTTCTTTACCTTTGCATTACTGACCAGAGTCTGCTACTAAATATTTGAATAAGTTGTTTCTATAGCCTTTTCTCTGCTCACCTTCTAATCTGTGGTCTGCAAACATTTATTGTTTTTTTTTGTTTGTTTTTTTTTTTCCCTCCGTCTCTTCTTAATGATTTCAGGGACATCACTGGTGCTGTTATTACTCTCAAACCAAGATTACACCATGCCAGTGCTTCTTGAAAATAAACAACATCAAGGTTTTCTAATCCAGAGTCTGGATACTATTATTACCTGTCTGGATACTGGTTTTGTCATTTCAATCTACTGCCAGAGAGATGCTGTGCATTTTTATGAATTGTATCTGGGCATATCAACTTTTTTTTCCTGATGGAAATATCCAAGAAGCCAGATGAAATCATAATTCATATTCTGTAAAGGTTTGTTTTTAAAAATCTGTTATAGGAAAGCTACCATTTATTATGTAAACAGTGATTTATAAGATCATTTCATCAACGTTTACAGTTTTAAATAGAACTGAAATATAAAATCACCTACCTTTGCGCTTTCTCTCATATTATCAGATATTTACGATCTAATTAATTCCATATTAGATAACATTGCTTTTCTTTGTCACTCAAGTAGAAACATTAATTTGACTCCTTTCCCAGAGATATAGTGATTTGAATTATTTCTCAAAATAAATTGTTGTTTGTGTGTAGGTCAGAGGTTTAGAGTCTGTAGGAATCTAAGAGGCCGAGACCAGCCAGTGTTCGTTCGTATGGCGACCTGCCTGTCTGTGAATTACCTACTAACGGTAAGAACAAGTGATAGTTCACACTGCTGCTCTTGCTGACTGAAAGAGAGATTCCAAAATGTTCACAGAAGTCCAGGGCATTATATCTGCCATGGTCCTCTGAGTGCAGGAGGGTCTGTCACAGTGTTGACTGGATTCCCTGCATACATTATGAGAAAAAAAAATATTACTCAACCTATCGACTGTGTTATTTCCTCAAGCAATTTGGGGCCCAATGTGATATTGAATAAAAACACTAATAACATATTTCAGGGAATATTCTTACCTTTTCTTCTTGGCAAAGAAAAATGAGCATGATATTTAACTAGAGGATATTTAATCCAGGAAAATAGATCATGGAAAACCTTACTTAAGAGCAACAGATAAAGGGCTCAGTCATTTTATTTCATCTAATCTTCACTGGCAAAAAAAAGTTCTGCTGCTGTCTTGAATTTTCCTGAGTCTACATCAAGTTTCTTAAATGCCCATAGCTTCTCTTGTCCCATTTGTGATATAGAACTAATGTTGACCTGACCTCAAGTAGTATTTTGAAAAATAAATAAAACAATAATGTAGATAAAACCTTTAGTAAATTGCTTGGCTTACAGTAACTTCTCAATAAATAGTAATCACAATGATCTATCATATCACTATTGTTTTTATTTTATTTTTATGCTTTTAAAACTAATTTATTTTTTAAAATAAAATTGTATATATTTAAGGTATACAACATAATGATTTATTATACACGTACATATTGAAATGATTATTAACTCAAGCTAATCAACATATTCTCTCACAGAATTACACACAGATGACCAACAGTTACATGGAAAGGTGTTCAACATCACTGGTGATCAGGAAAATGAAAATCAAGATCACAATGAACCAACACCCCGTACCTGTTAGGATGGCTATTATAAAGATAAATAAATGAAAGATAACCAGGGTTGCTGAGAGTGTGGAGAAAATTGAGCCCTTGTACATTGTTGATGAGAATGTAAATTGGTACAGCCACCATAGAAAACAATATGGAAGTCACTCAAAGAACTAAAAATAGAATTACCACATGATCCAGCAATCCCTCTGTGTATATAAACAAAGAAAATAAAATCAGTACCTCAAAAAGATATCTGTTTTATTGTTAACACAAGACCCTACATCTATCTAACTCCGTATTTCTATCTTTGTATTCTTCTTTCTATGGAAATTTTAGATAATTTGATAAAGGAATAAAATAGGGGAATTGATATCTCTATATTCTTTTTTGTTTTTTAAATTAAAAACAGGAAAGTAAAACTCGTAGACACAGACAATTTAGTGGTTACCGGAGGGTAAGGAGGCAGGGGGGTGGTAGATGAGGGTAAATAAATCAAATATATGGTGATGGAAGGAGCACTGACTCTGGGTGGTGAACACACAATGTGATATACAAATGATGCATTACAGAATTGTACACCTGAAACCTATGTATCTCTACTAACAATAGTCACCCCAATAAATTAAACCAAAACAAAACATAACAAGGAAGCAACAAACAAACAAAAACAAACCAAATAAGCTTTTACTTTCTGTAACACAATTTGGAGACTCTTCATTAAGTATTTTTTATATCATTATTTTTTCCTTTTTATTCCACGTAGATACCAACCTCCACCTTTAGAGGTACCTCTGCTCAATACCTTTTTATCGCTTTACTCCTGTTAGTTAGTTGACACCATGTTTCCTCTCACAGTCCTATTTTTTTCATCCAGAATTCAAGATCCTGAAATTTATTTTAAATGCTACAAAACACAGCATGCAATAGTTTAAACATGAAGAGAAATTACTTTCTCATGCAGTGATCTTTAGTGGTTCAAATATGTGCTTAATTTCAAGAAATTCAATGAAATATATGTTTAAAGTGTGCTTCTTTCTCAATGGTAAGTGTACATTCCTTTAAAAAAATAAGTACACTAAGAAATCTCATGGGAGAGAGTCATGTCATTTGAATAAATCTATTTTGGTATGCTTAACAGATAACCATACTCCAATTTTGTACTTCCCTATCTTGTTTGGGGTTTTCTGTGACAGTAATGGGAACTCAATGGAAAAGTAACATTTGTTCCTGAATTATCATGGTAGAAAAAAATAAAATTCACTTTGCGAAATAACAGTTAATAGCTTATGACAATTGTTTAGAAATAAAACTTAAACTAAAAAAAGAAAGCATGTCTTGATGAAAACTGATGCTAAGGTAATATATGAATAAACTATGTTTTTTCCACAAAGAATATCAATATAAGTGCTAACTAGTCAATTTTTTTAAAAGGTTTTTTGTTTGTTTGTTTATTTGCTTTTGTTTGTGTTTTTTTCTTTTGCTTTCACATTAATAAAATTTAAAATAAAAGTTCATATTTCGAAAGAAAATGAGAAAATTGATTTGTCTAGTCTACACATTTATTCGAAATAAATGGTTATCAATTGGGCTCTGTGTGCATGTGAGAGATTCCCTATTATAATGCATGTTCTATGATGGTAGAGATGACTCAATGCTTGTGCACCATTGTTTCACAACCAGAAAGAGTAACTATAATATACTCATATTTTAATTAAATTATAGGTGATATTTTTTCTCCCACTTTTCTTGTAGAACTGTAATACATTATCAGGATTCTAAAATTTCAAAAGTACTCCCTGATCTAGGCAACCCTGACCTTGATAACTGCAAGAAGTTTTTGCTTCTTCCTTCCTTCCTCCACCCCAAAGCTTATATATTCTAATTTTCATTTGATTTACCCTGTATCTCTATGTTTGACTATGACAGTCAATCTACTATAGCTGTAACACTATTATGTAGGATTCACTTGAATAATTACCACTTTATTTCTGACAATTGTATCTGGTTTCCTTTCCCATAGATTCTTCCTTAGAATACAAGCCTTATTACCTAAGTTCACTTGGCTAAAATGTTTTTATCATCATATGTGAAACACCAATTTATTTTCCTATAGGTAAATTTTGTGATTGCATATTTTAACATACCTAGAAAGTAAACCATTAATTAAAAAAAAAAAAAAAAAAAAAAAAAAAAGATGTCCTGCTTTTTCCTATGTCAGAACAATCTACTGTATTGCTCATGGCTAGATATTTCAGGAGGCAATTCAAAGCAATACACTTTTATAATAGATTTTTATGAAAACAGATTAATGTCTGCACATATTTGATCTTCCATAAACATTTGATAATTGAATGACTTTAATTATTCTCTCATCAGCATATAATTTGGCACAACCCCTTTGGGCACTGCCACTGTCATACAGAGGGATGAGGAACAGCAGGATATGGCTAGGGAAAGAAGCCAAATCAAAAAATCTCTGTTAGGGTAAGGGAGTTCTGACAGATTCCATTGGTGGCCCTACAAAAAATTAATTATATAGAACTAAATATGTCTAAAAGTATCAGGTGGGGAATGTAACCAAGCAAGCAAGAAATTTAGTTTAGAAAAGTCAGGGAAGGTCAAAAAACTACCAATCTATCTCTCTCTTCCTCTGTTTTAGTCTATCTGTGTATTGAGTTTCACCAAAAATCACTACGAGTATCTGGACAAAGAAAAATAGTCATGGGGGGGGGGAGATGAATTATGGAGATCATTCCCCAAATTATACATTTGGACCTATACTTTTAGGTAACAAAAAAAGGTCATACAAGTGACAGTTCATATCAATGCCAGTGAAGTTACAGAAATGAGGTCAACTATTTATCATATTGAGGTTTTTAAATAAGATTTTGTGAGATTTTTACATGCGTCCTAATAAAAAGAGTAGTAAAAAATATTGCGACAATAACATTCACAATACTCTTCTCGTGAAAAATAATTCATTGTGTGGAATTTGTATATTAATTCAGGACAGTGAAATAACAATCAAATGCTTTTCAGTAAAAACATTTCCATTAGTGGTTAAAAGGTATAGCCCATGCAAGTAGGCTTCCATGGTAGTCTAGTTAAATTCAAGAACACAGGGTGAAAATGTATTAAAACAATATTTTCAAGACATTGGCAATCATACAATGGAACACAGTGATTTCTGAGAAATGGAAAACAACCAAGGTGAGTCTTACACTTCTCCAATCTCATTATCCTGTGAGAACTTGCAGACCATAAAGCTGGGAAAACTCAGTTGGAGCCTGACCAATTCCCTAAGTGAAGCGATGCAACAGAGAGTGTAGAGATAAGGGTAGTTGACTTCCCAAGGCAGAGCGCCAGAATAGAAGGAAATGCACACAGAGAGAAATGGAAAGATCTATTGCTAGCCCCACTTGAGTATTTAGCAGTGTATAGGTCAATGCAAACATGCAAGTAATCAACCTTGGTGCGGGCAAAGAACCACACCAAGAGAGGATTCGAGAGGATTTTAAAAGGTCATGATTCCCAGGAATTAGGTAGAGTACTCAGAAGTATCCTGCCTCAGTAGAGGTAAATAATTAGCAGTAGACTACAGCCTATTTTTGGTCCCATTTTACAATCTTCGAAATTAAATATCAAAAGAATCAGTTTCAAAGTAACAACTACATTTCAGAACAAAGTTCATAGTACTAAGAGAAGTGCAAAAGTATGCTGCAACTAACAAGGTGTAAAATTCATAATTCCTGATATGTTATCAAAACTTAGCAGAAATGCAAAAACAGCAAGAAAATACGACTCAGGTAAGGAAAAAATCAAATATATTGAAAAAACAAACAAATAAAAAGAACTAAAACAGATGTTATTATTGTAACTTTACTACAAAAAGCTAAACAAAAGATTGAACATGTTCAGTATAGGTGTGAGATGAAAATGGCTAGAGACAAAAATTATAGTAATTGAGCTAAACAGCATATTAGTCACTGCAGAAGAAAATATGTATTATCGTGAAGACAAGGCAATAGAAACAAATTCAAAATTCCTCACAGACTGAAGAACAGAAAACAGTAAATTGAGAATCTAGTTAGTAGTGGGGTATCTTCAAATGATCTAATATACATAGATAATTGAAGTTCCAAAAGGAGAAGACAGAAGGGGGGATAGAAAAAATATATGTATATATTTGAAGAAATAATGCAGAAGATGTTGTTAAATGTAATCAGAATTATAAACTCATAGATTAAAGATTTTCAAAGAACCCAATCACAATAAACATGAAGCAACTAATAAATAATTGAGCTGCTATACAAGTCCCTGACCACCAACATTTGGAACATATATATAATCAACCTTTCCCAATTACAATATTTATATTTTTTCACTGATTATTCTGTTTGACAGAAAGTTTATGTCGATTTTCTTTTTCTTAATCCAGTCTGAGAGATTTTCACAATAGTTATTGTTGCCTACTGTTTCCCATTATGCTTAAAGATCATGGCTTTATAGCCAAAAAGCTATATCTTTCCCTTTTATTTTACTTTTGTGTTTTAGCCAGCCTATTTGATCTTCCTATATTTATTAAATTCATCTTATCGACTGTCTTAAATTTTCTTCAATTCATTTTTTCTAAGTTATTTTCCTATTAGATTTCATATTCATTTCAAGTCTACCTGCTTCCTCTGTCTAAGCTCAAAGTCCCAAGTCTCCAGAAACTCCAATCACTTACAAACTATGATGAAGCAATACAGTGCAAGGACTGGGGTCTGGCTTCCCAGTAGCTCTAAAGAGAAAAATGTTATGATCCAAAATTCTAGGAGCATCAACTCCCTGATGAACAATCATTGACAAATGTGGACAGGAGAGAGAAGGGCACTTCAAAAAAATGTCTTCTCCATCCTGCTGACTACAGGAAGAATACAAGGCCTCTTTCTCTATTCCTCTGTAAATATGTCCTGATTGGTCATGTGAGCTTTGGTTCAGGCCAGACACAGTGTAGATTGGAGTTTATTTTTTATATTTATTTTGTGTATGTGCATTTCCTCTCCTCTGATTACTTTAGATATATATCCTAATTTACACCTTGGAGTTCTAAGAGCAAGATCCATGATTGCGGATTAGATAAATCCTCTGCTTTCCTCCTTCCATGAACACATTAAAATTACAAATAAATTATAGAACAATCAACCTGGAGAAACATCTGAAACCTGACTGAACAGAAGTTTTATAACAAAAAATATGAAGAAGAAGCCATGTTGAGATTAGTAGGAAGAACATGGAAGCAAAACGGGCTGGCCCCAAATCTCGGTGTAGTGTTTGAGAATCAGGACAGATATCTAAGCCACGGAGGTTCCCCCTGGGCAACTAGGGACCATAGCCCCACACTGGCCTCCCCATCTCAGAGTACTGGTGCCAGAAAGAGGAGACCCCACAACATGTGGCTGTGAAAAACAGTGGAACTTTTACCATCCAGGTGGGACAGAAGGCTGCAGGAAACCCAGACTAACGCTTAAATAGCCCATGCACAGACTCTTACTTGCAACCATTTACCCAGGCTCTGGAGGAGTGACAGTATGCCGGGGGAGTGGGGGTGTCAGAGACATACAGGGGGCACAATGAGGTTTGTAGCTTTGGAGTGAGGACTGGAGAACAGTAACCATTTTCCCTGGGAGTAGGTCCTCCTCCCATGTAGCTGGGAGGCGGGGACCATCTTTCCTGTGTTGAGCCCTCCCCCACAGGACAAATCTGAATCTGATTGGCCTGGTGAGGTCTGCTGCTTCACCCTGCTGACTCCCTGAGACCCCACCCCACCCAACTCACACAACACCAGAGGCACTTTCTGTGTGAGCAACCAGCCCCTCCCATATTGCATTCTTTCTTGGAAAACTATCACAGTTGGTGGACCCAGGCAGGCAGTTACTGGTCTCAGTGTCCTCTGAGATTTTTGCTGAGTAGCTCAAGGCTCAGCACTAGCACCAAACCAGAGTCCATATTAACCTGTTGATCACAATTCATCCCACTCTAGTGACTCCCTGAGACCCTACCTCACCCATTTTGTGTACCAGAGGATAATTTATTAGTGGCTGAAACTTAAGGGGGCTGGCAGATGGCAGTAGGACTCAGGGTGTCCTGGCATTTTGTGGACCTACCTGAAGCACTGTACTGGTGCCAGACATACTGGGTTTGCAGTGTGGCCTCTCCCATAGTTCTCCAGGGTTAACACAGGCAGCAAACAACCATGGATAGCTTTGTAGCTATTACCAGATAGTCTCCTGCCAGTCAAGGGCAGTGGGTTCCCTGCCTACACTGGAGTACCTCACAAGGGGCCCCAGAATCAACATAGTTGGAGATTGGCTACAGACGACAGCAGAGTACTCCCCAATTAGCCCAAAGTGGCATACCCAACAGGCGGTCTCATCAGACACTGGAGCCTACTGGGGCAAATGTCACTCAGTGGGTAAGCCTCCCACACAGCACCCTGTAAGCTTGAACATGGCCAAAGACCATAGCTAATCAACCTGAGGGTAAATCCCACCCACTGACATGCCAGCAGCAATCAAGTCTCACTTATAACAGGAGGGCATGCACAATCTACACAAGGGACATCCCTGGAGCACCTGGAGCAGATGACCATGGAGACTGTGCCAGAATCTCACAGGGCACTTACTACATAAAGTCACCTAACTGACCAAAACTGGGAGACATAGCACATCTACCTAATACAGAAACAAACAGAGAGGCAGACAAAATGAGGAAACAAAGAATTATGTCCTGAATGAGAGAAGAGGATAAAAGTTTGTTATCTCATCATTTATCAGAGATCTTGCTCTTATATATGAATATTGCTATTTCCATTAATAATTGTAGTAATTTTGTTTAATACTGTAGTAATATTGTAGTAATAATGGGAGGAAAATACATCCCATTATTCTGGAATAATAATAATAATAATAATAATAATAATAATAACAGTATAAAAATTTGTGGATTTTTAATTCATATATTAGCATAGGATAGCAAGTAAAAATAATGTATCTTTAGAGGAGCTTGTGGGACAATTTTGACATTTTTAATCAATGTTTTAATATATCCAAAGGTGATCACCATGGATGCTAGAGCCAAGCCAGCCCAACATATTTAAGTTTTTTTGTGTTTCTTTTTTGTTGTTGTTGTTTTTTCTTGCTCATTTATGTGAAGTATAAAAACAAGCAAAACTTACTATGCTGTTCTAAGTCAGGAATGTGGTTATTCTTGTGAGGGGGGTGGTAAGTAAGGGGCTTCCGGAGTGCTGGAAAAGTTCTTTACCTTGATCTGGGTGCTTACACGGGTGTATTCAGTTTGTACAAATTCATCAGCTATTCGTCAGTTACATACTTATGCATACTTTATATATGTATATTTATATTCAATACAACATTAAAATTGGGAGAAAAAGAATGGCATATTTTGCCTCAGGGCACTTTGCAGTATGGACTTGTAATGTTTGCATAAAACAGCATATGCTCCCACAAACTGTCATAACATCCTTATAAAGAGAATTTGTCAAAATGGAGATCAGAAAGGTTACTTGGTAATATCTGCAAATTTGAATGTTCCCTTTCAAAAATCTATGCAAAAGCTTGCTACACTCCATCATGATTATGTGCAGTACTAGTAAGTTTCAGTCCATACCACAACAGCAATAATTGTCTCCATTACAAGGTTAACACATTGTTCTATGTTTCTATTTTTCAGCCCTGTTAAAGTGGTAGTGTGGCAAAGCTTCAAATAACTGCCAATTTACTGTGCTCTAATTCAGCAGGATGAAGAAGGTTATTTTGAAGCACAATGAACATAATACAATGGTATCTGTTCTTCACAATGGGTAGGTTTTTTTTGTTTGTTTTATCTATATTTTAAACAAATGTTTGGGAAAATAGCTCAAGTAAATCTGTCTATATTTCATCTAGATTCACCGAATGGTTGATATTTTGCCACATATGCTCTATCTATCCATCTGTGCCTCCTCTCTCTCTCTCTCTCTCTCTCTCTCTCTCTCTCTCTCTCTCTCTCTCTCTCTCTCTCTCATCTATCTATCTATCTATCTATCATCTATTATCTATCTATCCATTTATTTCTAAATAGAAAAATATTATTATTATTCCACTTGCTGATATTTCCGTGAACTTATACAAGATTTTTCACAGGGCCAAAGTCATTCTTTACAAAAGCAAGGTAAATTATCATCGAATATTACATAGATGCAATGCTATTATCTGACTTATAATCCATATTCAAGTTTTGCTACTTATCCTAATAACATACTTTAGATCATTTCCCCCCAATCTAGCATACAATCTAGGATCACTCAATGCATTTAGGTGCTAGGTCTACTTAGGTTTCTGTAAACTGGAAAAGTTCGTGAACCTTACCTTTTCTGTCAGGAAGCAGGCATTCCTGAAGGGCACAGAGTAATTTGTTTGGTAGAATGCTCATCAATTTCAGGTTATCTGATTTTTGTCTCATAACTGGATGTAGATTTTGCATTTTTGGAAGACTACTGCATGATGTGATAAAATATTATTTCCTACATATATATTTATTTTTGAGTATAGAATTAGTAATAAAAGCTCCTTTTCTCTATCAATGGTTTACAGGCACTATTATATTTTCTAGTCACAAGATCATTTTGTCATAAATTCTATTTGAAAGAGTTTACATATTCAAGCAAGAAAAAATTTTTACACTATTAAAGTTGTTCTGTCCCCTAATTAATTATCTTTACACTCTACCAACCCAAAATCCAATGCCTCCATATTTGGAGTCACAACAGAAAATAACTGACATTTTTGGTAATCTTCATTGTCACCTGACTGTGATTGTGTTTTTCTCAGTTTTTATTATAAAATATATTGTTATTTTTATGTCATCAAACCTCTTTACTCTGTATGTGCTAGTGGCTTTCCTAAAGTGTTGCATTTTAATTTAATGTTACTTGTATTTAATTTTTATAGTAATTCCATAGTTTAAAATCTTGACCATCATATAGGTAATCATTTGTGTTTAATTAGCCATTTAGAACTCAAGGTCATATGCATGTATTCTTTTCAGTTTCTTCACTATTTTCAAATATCTGCAATTACTCAGTAGAGAATATGTGTTTTCCAGAATTCAGACTATTAAAATTAAATTAATATAGTTTTTTAATGAAATACGATTATATCATAGACATACTATTGCACAGTTGGATAGCAATAAGCACAAAAAATAATTATTTTCAACCTCATTTCTTTAAAACAAAGCCTGCTACCTTTAAAATTATGTTTACATGTTTAAAAAATACGAGGGCAATAACGATATTGTAGAACCCTGTATAAGTATGTTTTTTCATTGTGTGTTTGTTATTTTATCTTTGTTTTTTAGAAATAATACAATATAGTGATGTGTTTGTTTTCACTGATATGTTTTAAATATTTTCTACATATCGGTTTACTTTAAAGGGCATCTTGTAGAAATTCATGTGGATTTTTTTTTTCTAAAGGCTCAAATGTTAAGACATTTTTATCTTTAGCGGTAAATAGATCTGATGAGAACTAACCAAAAAGTCAACAAGATTAATAATATCTCTTAAAGGAAAATTAAAAACATTCTTTTCCATTGAAAAAGAAAAAGTAAATCACAGCAACAAATACATTAATGCAGTTAATCCATTACATTTACAGATTCCATTATGTAAATTTGTTAGATTTGTATCCAACATCATTTGTTCAGAATAATACAATCTTACAGGCCATAAATTGAAGCTTGCTAATGAATCCAAGTATGTTTATATTTTTTAAGTGCTAAGGAGTAAAAATGTAAATACAGTTGGACCACAGTTGACTCAGATCATCCATCTATGAACGGAGACGAAAAAATTCATCAAGGCAATAAAATGATATTTAAGTATAAATATGTATCAAAACATATTTTCAAGGGAACAATGCCATTTAGCTGAATCTGCACTCAATATGAATGAACGGGAAAATGTTCAATAATAGTTTACTATGTGTTATCCACTCAGTTGAATGACTCCCCTATATTAGTATGGATGTCCGTGGTCGTTGTTCAAATGAAAAGTTCTCAGGTTCTCTCCTCGCAATTTACTTTTTATCCCTATAGGTTTTAGTTTTCCAGGATTATTACTTAAGATATTTACATAATTTGTAAAAATTATTAAAGATCTGAGATAGAAGGAAAAACCGACTATTATTTTCATGTTTCCATCAGAGCTTACCAGTTCAATGACTGACGTCTCCTACAATTTTTTTTTAATTTATGGAGTCTTTTTATTCATAATAGAATAAAGCGTACTTTTTACTTACTCTGCATAAAATACCCATACATCTCCCAAATAAATTTGAATTATTTTTCTCATTTTCTTAGAGATGATTTCTTTTTTTTGTTTCTTTTTTTTTATTTCCATTTTTTTCTTTTTTTATTAGCTTATGTTATACTTTTGTTTTTCTTTTTTTTTAAATTTAATTTAATTAAATTTATTGGGGTGGCAATTGTTAGTAAAATTACATAGATTTCAGGTGTACAATTCTGTATTACATCATCTATAAATCCCATTGTGTGTTCATCACCCAGAGTCAGTTCTCCTTCCATCACCATATATTCGATCCCCCTTACCCTCATCTCCCACACCCACCCCCCGCCCCCCCTTACCCTCTGGCAACCACTAAACTATTGTCTGTGTCTATGAGTTTCTGTTTCTCATTTGTTTGTCTTGTTCTTTTGTTGTTTTTGGTTTATATACCACATATCAGTGAAATCACATGGTTCTCTGCTTTTTCTGTCTGACTTGTTTCGCTCAGCATTACTCTCTCAAGATCCATCCATGTTGTCACAAATGTTCCTATATCATCTTTTCTTACTGCTGAATAGTATTCCATTGTGTATATATACCACAAATTCTTTATCCATTCATCTATCGAAGGACATTTTGGTTGTTTCCATGTCTTGGCCACCGTAAACAAAGCTGCAATGAACATTGGAGCACACGTGTCTTTATCTCTAAATGTTTTCAGATTTTTTGGGTATATACCCAGGAGAGGGATTGCTGGGTCATATGGCAATTCTATTCGTAATTCTTTGAGGAACCTCCACACTGCCTTCCATAACGGCTGCACCAGTCTGCATTCCCACCAACAGTGTATGAGGGTTCCTTTTTCTCCACAGCCTCTCCAACATTTGTTATTATTTGTCTTGTTGATGATAGCCATTCTGACTGGGGTGAGGTGATATCTCATTGTGGTTTTGATTTGCATTTCTCTGATGATTAGTGATGTTGAGCATTTTTTCATATGTCTATTTGCCATTTGTATGTCCTCTTTGGAGAAATGTCTCTTCAAGTCCTCTGCCCATTTTTCAATTGGGTTGCTTGTTTTTTTGTTGTTGAGTTGCATGAGTTCCTTGTATATTCTGGATACTAGCCCCTTATCGGAGGCACTGTTTGCAAAAATCTTCTCCCATTCAGTTGGTGGCCTCTTTATTTTGTCAATGGTTTCTTTTGCTGTGCAGAAGCTTTTAAGTTTCATATAGTCCCATTCGTTTATTTTAGCTTTTATTTCCATTGCCTTTGGAGTCAAGTTCATGAAATGCTCTTTGAACCCAAGGTCCATAAGTTTAGTACCTATGTTTTCTTCTATGCAGTTTATTGTGTCAGGTCTTATGCTTAAGTCTTTGATCCATTTTGAATTAACTTTGGTACATGGTGACAAATAGCAGTCCAGTGTCATTCTTTTGCATGGTATACTTTTTTTTAATTTATTGGGGTGACAATTGTTAGTAAAATTACATAGACTTCAGGTGTGCAATTCTGTATTACATCATCGATATCCCATTGTGTGTTCACCACCCAGAGTCAGTTCTCCTTCCATCACCATATATTTGATCCCCCTTACCCTCATCTACCACCCCCCAAACCCCTAACCCTCTGGTAAGCCCTAAACTATTGTCTGTGTCTATGAGTTTTTGTTTCTCATTTGTTTGTCTTGTTCTTTTGTTGTTTTTGGTTTATATACCACATATCAGTGAAATCAAATGGTTCTCTGCTTTTTCTGTCTGACTTATTTTGCTTAGCATTATACTCTCAAGATCCATCCATGTTGTCACAAATGTTCCTATATCATCTTTTCTTACCACCAAATAGTATTCCATTGTGTATATATACCACAACTTCTTTATCCATTCATCTATCAAAGGACATTTTGATTGTTTCCATGTCTTGGCCACCGTAAACAAAGCTGCAATGAACATTGGAGCACACGTGTCTTGATGGATAAATGTTTTCAGATTTTTTGCGTATATACCCAGGAGAGGGATGCTGGGTCATATGGTAATTCTATTCGTAATTTTTTGAGGAACCTCCACCCTGTCTTCCATAACGGCTGCACCAATCTGCATTCCCACCAACAGTGTATGAGGGTTCCTTTTTCTCCACAGCCTCTCCAACACTTGTTACTATTTGTCTTGTTGATGATAGCCATTCTAACTGGGTTGAGGTGATGTATCATTATGGCTTTCTGTTGCATTTCTCTGATGATTAGTGATGTTGAGCATTTTTTCATATGTCTATTTGCCATTTGTATGTCCTCTTTGGAGAAATGTCTTTTCAGGTCCTCTGCCCATTTTTCAATTGGGTTGTTTGTTTCTTTGTGGTTGAGATTCATGAGTTCCTTGTATATTTTGGATATTAGCCCCTTACCAGGGGCACTGTTTGCAAAAATCTTCTCCCATTCCGTTGGTTGCCTCTTTATTTTGTCGATGGTTTCTTTTGCTGTGCAGAAGCTTTTAAGTTTCATATAGTCCCATTCATTTATTTCAGCTTTTACTTCCCTTGCCTTTGGAGTCAAATTCATAAAATGCTCTTTGAACCCAAGGTCCATAAGTTTAGTACGTATGTTTTCTTCTATGCAGTTTATTGTTTCAGGTCTTATGCTTAAGTCTTAGATCCGTTTTGAATTAATTTGGGTACATGGTGACAGATAGCAGTCCAGTTTCATTCTTTTGCACATGGCTATCCAATTCTCCAAGCACCGTTTATCGAAGAGGCTGTCTTTCCTCCCTTATATGTTTTTTGCTTCTTTGTCAAAAATTATCTGTCCATATTTATGTGATTTTATTTCAGGGTTCCCAATTCTATTCCATTGGTCTATGTATCTGTTTTTCTGCCAATACCATGCTGTTTTGATTATTGTAGCCCTGTAGTACAAGCTAAAATCAGGGAGTGTGATACCTCCAGTATTGTTCTTTTTTATTAAGATTGCTTTGGCTATTTGGGGTCTTTTGTGGTTCCAAACAAACTGATGATTTTTTGTTCTATTTCTTTAAAAAATGCCATTGGGATTTTGATGGGGATTGCATTAAATCTGTACATTGCTTTGGGTAATATGGCCATTTTAACCATGTTGATTCATCCAATCAATGAGCACAGAATGTCTTTCCATTTCTTTGTGTCTTCTTCAATTTCTTTTAAAAATGTCTTACAGTTTTCAGCATATAGGTCTTTCACATCCTTGGTTAAGTTTATTCCTAGGTATTTTATTCTTTTAGCTGCGATTGTAAAAGGAATTGTTTTTTGTATTTCTTTTTCTGAGATTTCATTTTTAGTATATAGGAATGCAATGAACTTTTGTACGTTGATTTTGTAGCCAGAAATTTTACTGTATTCGTTGATTGTTTCTAAAAGCTTTATGGTGGAATCTTTAGGGTTTTCTATATATAGCATCATGTATCTGCAAAGAGTGACAATTTAACTTCTTCATTCCCAATTTGGATGCCTTTTATTTCTTTCTCTTGCCTGATTGCTCTGGCGAGGACTTCCAACACTATCTTGAAAAGCAGAGGTGACAGTGGATAGCCCTGTCATGCTCCTGAATGTAGATCAAAGGGCTTTAGTTTTTCACTATTAATTATGAGATTAGCTGAGGGTTTGGAACATATGTCCTTTATTGTGTAATGGTATTTTCCTTCTATACCTATTTTGTTAAGTATTTTAATCATAAAAGAATGTGTATCTTGTCAAATGCTTTTCTGCATCAATTGATATAATCAAATGATGTTTGTCCTTTATTTTGTTTATGTGATGTATCACATTATGGATTTGCGGATGTTGAACCATCCTTGTGCTCCAGGGATGAGCCCCACTAGGTCATGAAGAATAATCTTTTTAATGGATTGTTGTATTTGATTTGCTAGAACTTTGTTTAGGATATTTGCATCTGTGTTCATCAGAGCTATTAGTCTATAGTTTTCTTTTTTGTGTGTTGTCCTTACCAGATTTTTGTATCAGGATAATGTTGGCCTCATAAAATGAGTTAGGGAGTACTCTCTCTTCTTCAATTTTTTGGAAGAGTTTGAGCAGATTTGGTATTAGATCCTCTTTGAAGGTTTCGTGGAACTCACTAGTGAAGCCATCTAGTCCAGGAGTTTTGCTTTTGGGAAGGTTTTGGATGACTAATTCAATTTCAATACTGGTGATTGGTCTGTTTAGATTTTCCAGTTCTTCATGGTTCAGCCTAGGAAGGCTATGTTTCTAAGAAATTGTCCATTTCTACTAAGTTATTGAATTTGGTGGCATATAGTCCTTCATAGTATTCTTGGATGATCCTTTGTATTTCTGGGGCTTCTGTGATAACTTCCCCTTATTCCTTTCTGATTTTGTTAATTAGTGTCTTCTCTCTTTTTATTTTAGTGAGTCTAGCCAAGGGTTTGTCAATTTTGTTAATCTTTTCAAAGAACCAGCTTTTTGTCACATTACTTTTTTCTATTACCTTTTGGTTCTCTATTTCATTTACCTGTGCTCTGATTTTTGTTATTTCCTTTCTTCTGCAGACCTTGGGTTTCATTTGTTCTTCCTTTTATAGTTATTTAATGTGTAACCTTATTTGGGAGGTTACTTATTTGGGATTTTTCTTGTTTCTTGAGATAGGTCTGTAATGATATAAATTTCCCTCTTAAAACTGCTTTTGCTGCATCACAAAAATTTAGGTAGGATGTATTTTCATTATCATTTGTTTCTATGTATCTTTTGATCTCTTCTCTAATTTCTTCTTTGACCTGGTCATTCTTTAAAAGTATGTTGTTTAATCTCCATGTATTTGTGTTATTTGCTACTTTCTTTTTGCAGTTGATATCCAATTTCAAAGACTTGTGTTCAGAGATATGCTTGGAATGATTTCAATCTTCTTAAATTTGCTGAGGCTGATTTTATATCCCAATATATGGTCTATCCTTGAGAATGTTCCATGTGCACTAGAAAAGAAAGTATAGTCTGATGTTTTAGGATGAAGTGCTCTATATATGTCAATTTTGTCCATTTCATCTAATGTGTCATTTAGGGCTGCTATTTCATTATTTATCTTCTGTTTGGATGATCTATTCATACCTGTGAATAATGTATTTAAGTCCCCTAGTATATTTGTGTTTTGGACAATTTCTCCCTTTAGTACTGTTAGAAGTTCCTTGGTATATTTTGGTGCTCCCTGATTGGGGGCATAAATATTGATGACTGTTATGTCTTCTTGTTGTATAGTCCCCTTTACCATTATGAAATGTCCATCTTTGTCTCTTGTTATCCTTTTCACCCTGAAGTCTCTTTCATCTGATATCATTATGGCTACACCTGATTTTCTCTGGATACAATTTGCTTGGAATGTCAATTTCCACCCTTTCACTTTGATTCTATGCTTGTCCTTGTAGCAGAGATGTGTCTCTTGGAGACAGCATATGATTGGGTTTAGTTTTTTGATCCAATCTGCTACTCTGTGGCTTTTTATTGGTGAGTTCAGTCCATTTGCATTTAGGGTGATAATTGATATGTGAGCATTTCCTGTCATTCTATCTTTAGTTTTCTGGTAAGGCTGTATCTCCATTGTTTATTTGCCTTTCTGGCAAGGCTGTATCTCCATTGTTTATTTGCCTTTCTGTTTTTGTCTATTAATTCTGTGTGCTGGTAGTCTATGATGTTTCCCTCTGTTTCTTCTTTTATTACAGTATATATTTCAGTGCTGGATTTTTTTTTTTTTTTTTTTTTGAGTGGTTACCCATAAGTTTATGTAAAAAAAGTTTGATATTTAGAGTATTCCATTTTCTTCAGCATGTTTACTTTCTCCATTCCCATATTCCGGTTCAGGCCTT
Organism: Rhinolophus sinicus; assembly: GCF_057876585.1. NCBI lineage: Eukaryota > Metazoa > Chordata > Mammalia > Chiroptera > Rhinolophidae > Rhinolophus > Rhinolophus sinicus. The sequence continues at coordinate 17,125,611 of NC_142503.1, read as the reverse complement.
TTCTCTCCCCCTTTATATGTTTTAATTGCCACAAATTGTCCCTGTTGATGGTGGTTGAATAAACTCTTTTCGTATTTCTTGTAGTACAGGTCGTGTATTAGAAAATTTCCTCAGCTTTTGTATGTCTGGAAAGGTCTTTATTCCTCATTCATATCTAAAGGATATCTTTGCTGGATATATTATTCTTGGTACATAATTTCTCTCTTTCAATAGTTGGAATATTTGGTTCCACTCCCTCCTGGCTTGTAGAGTTTCTGCTGAAAAATCTGAGGATAATCTAATGGGTTTTCCTTTGTAGGTTACCGTCTTCTTTCCCTGGCTGCCTTGAGGATTCTTTCTTTGTCATTGATTTTAGACTACTTCAATGCAATGTGCCTTGGAGAAACCCTGTTGGGATTGAGGTAAGTAGGTGTTCTATTTGCTTCTTGGATTCAAGGGTCCAATTCTGTCCACAAGTTTGGGAAGTTCTCATCGACAATTTGTTTGAATATATTCTCTGTTCCCTTCTCTCTTTCTTCTCCTTCTGGTATGCCTATTATTCTTATATTGCTCTTTCTGATGGAGTCAGAAAGTTCTTGTAGAGTTCTTTCATTTCTTTTAATTCTCAAATCTCTTTCTTATTCCATCTGTGTAATTTCCAGGTTTCGATCTTCGATGTCACTGATTCTTTCCTCCATCTGGTCAACTCTACTACCTAAGCTGGCTATTTCATTATTCATTTCTTCATTGAGTTCTTAATCTCCAGAAATTCTATTTGGTTCTTTTCTAATACTTCAATCTCTTTTGTAAAATTCTCACGTTGTTCTTTGAGTGTGTTTCTGAATTGATTAAACTGCCTTTCTATGTTTTCTTGCATCTCGTTGAGTTTGTTCAGAACTGCAATCTTGAATTCTCTGTCATTTAAGTCACATATTTCCATGTCTTTAAGTTCCTTTCCTGGAGACTTTTCACTTTCTTTCTAAGCTGTCTTGTTGTGTTGGTTATTCATAGCAATTACTGATTTATTATTTCTCTTCCTAGACATCTACAGGAGTGGCTTCTACAACAGGTTGATAAAAAGATGTCTTTATTTTGTTTTCCAGTACTTGTTGGTAGAATGTTTTATTTTCTCTCTGACTGCAGCCTTTTTTCCTCTCTCACATGATAGTGCTATGTTTTCTCTGCACTTTTCCAGCTTCTGACACAGTGGGGGGATTCCCTGGGAGACGGGCTTCTCCTCTGTTAATAGTTCACCTGGGTTACAAGGCACAGTGTCCGTGTGGGTATGCAGAGAGCTTTTGAAGTTCCAAAGCTCTTCCTGCACCAGATTCACAGCCCATATGTTTCAGCAGTTCTGTTTACTCCTGCAGGGATCCGCCCAGATAGATGGGGCCCGGGGCGGGGTGAGTTGTAAGAGGTGGCCCAGAGCAATGGCAGCGACCACCATCACAATCGGTCTTGCTTCCACAGCTCCCTCCCCTTTGCCTGAAATAGTTGGGCTGTGAATCTGTGTCTACAGACCACAGTTCCCAGAACAGCAAATATTCTGTTCTTTTGATCTGACACTGCTACTGTTCGGCTTCTAGCACCAGGCAGGTGGGGGCGGGGCAAGCTCTGGGAGGGTAGGGAGTGGGTGGCTAGTCTCAGTGCCTAAGGCTTCTGTTCTCTGCTCGGCAGTGAGGGCTTAAACCACCGTTTTCAGCCTTCTTCCCTCAGTCTTTTCTCCGAGGTCTCTGCCGTGAACGTTGGATTCAGCCGTGTTATATGCTGTCCCCTCAGCCCTGTGGGCCATAAACGGAGCCTTAGCAGTCCTAGTTTTTCCCTCTTCCACATCTCTGGTAGTTCTGGGATGCAGTGAGCTTGGAGCACTGAGCTAGGTCTCGATCCTGCACTCACGTGGCTCCCTCTCCGCACTTCTCCCTTCCCTCCTCCCCCACTCGCGCGATTCGCCCACCTTTAGGTGAATTCAGTAGTGGGCCTCTTTGTCTTGCCTGTCTGCTCTGCAGAGATTCCTTTGTGGAGTTATTGTTGTTCGATTAGTTGTAAATTCCAGGGGAAATTTACAGAGGCTCACCTCACATCCCATTTTGATAATGTCTCCCTGTCTCCTACTATTCTTGTTAAATTCTCATTTATTTACTAAATATTTAGTATAGTCTCCAGATCTTCATGCACTTGTTCTGGAAACTATTGTATTTTTATCAAACCAATAGACTTAACAGGTCAACGGGCTATTTAAAATTCCAAATTATTGGCAATATCGATAACTAGAAGCTATATATTTATTTTCACTGAGCATGCATTCTTATTTTAAATTTCCACTGTCATCTAAGGTAGTATTTCTCAAGTTAATTTGAGAAATACTGGCCAGAAATAGTGATTTATACAAATATTTATATTATATAATAGTTTTATTATAAATAAATATTGGTGAGGGGTTTGGAATGGAATACGAGCCGTATTTTACTAAAATAGTTTAATTGAAAACATAGTAATTCATAAATGGTTCTGCTTGAATCAATGCCAATCATAGTTCTTATGAAACTCTAAACATATAATGGTGAACATAAACTCATAATAAAAGTTGCTTGTTTCCTTTGAAGTTGATTATCTTGAATAAGGAAAATACATATTATATTGTAACCACTTAGAAATGTGTTGTATGCATTGGTTAAACAGCCAAATGAGTACATATTCCCTTTAATTAGATGACAAAAAAAATTTTTTTAAAAATGTCATTATTTCATTTAAAAAGGAAAACTCCCAATGACTGGTAGAACTTTTTAATATGTAAGTTAGTGACAGGCCCCAATCTGAATATATATATAAATTGATCTTTAGTTTTCTCATTTGTTAAAAATATATATTAAGGGGTATAAATACAAATGTAGTTTAAAGGAATGTTTTAATGAATAAATATCCTATTTTAACCTGTGTTAAAAATGTAAATGAATATATGTACATTGCATTCAATACATTAATATCACAGACCTATTCTTACAAAGACAGACCAGACCCTCGTCAGCTCACTGCAAGCCCTTTTCCTATAGAAAAATGAAATAATGTGATGAACAATTAAAAAGAAAATGGTAGAAGAAGAGTTGCTGTATTCGTTTTAAAAATTCTAAGAAAGTGACATTTTAGAGAACACAAAATTCCTGCTTGAATTTACCTAGAGATCTAAGGTTCAACTCAGAAGTATTCTTTCCTAGAACCTACTGTTGCGATATGCTGACAATACCTAAGATGACTCCACTTGGGGAGTGCAGTGTAGTCCCAGACCTGTAAACAGTAACCTTGGATCAATTATTTACCTTAATTTTTATTATGGTTTGAAAATTGGGTTCATAGTGTAATATACATGTGCTTATTTGCAGGTATCAAGACCATGCAAACTTGGAACGATATTAGAGATAAATTGGAGAGAGAGCTTCATAAGATTGGGAAAATCATCTAAACACAATTGAAGTCTGACCCAGAAAGAAGGGGAACAAAAGAAGATGAAGTAGAAGACCTGTAAGCTGCTGTGCAATGTATGAAATTTCAGCAAAGCTGCTGGGGACTCTTTAGAGGTATGTTAAGTCTTCCGAGAATGGGTCTAAAAATGTACCCCTGCTGAGCTCGTTACTGCCTAGGAGCAGCCCAAGAAAGAATGGACTTAGCAAACATGCAGGGATGGATTTCAGAGTGCAGCAGCCAGGGTTCAGAATCAACTACGCTCCCTGTAGTCAGGGATCTATGGAGTACATTCCTATGGTCACCACGTTACTTCATAGAGTTATGAACTTTAGGAAAAACATTTCACAAAAGCACATGAAACAGTTTTAAGCTACAGTTCACTTGTAGACATTTAGGACTCTGAAGACGAACAGTGTTCAGAAGAACTAAGCCAGACTGCAACAAGTACAAAGTGAGGAAGGCAATGGGTACATCCTATAGGAAAAACGACGCCTGCTGGACCTCACAGGTCCCTTTCCTGACCTAGCAGTAGCATCACCAGGAGCAAGATCAGACTCTTTAAGGGATAAGACAAAAGGAAATTGGATATTTCAGCTAGTTCCTAATATGCCATATCTACCAATTATAGAGAATAAATTGCCCTAAGGCAATACACACATATGCAACCAGCCTCCAGGTGTATGTGAACAAAAGAGTCTAATAGCACTTTCGTGAACAAGCAGGGTATATAATTTTCAAATTCTGACATAATTAAAAATGTAAATTAGTTCAGTCAAAACAATACATTATTGTGATATGGCATACAAGGTTTTTACTTAGAGTGTGATTCAAATGTACATTCCTCCCTATGCGCACATTTTTCTCAGGTTCTATGTTGCACTACTTGAATATTAGACCATAAAGGGACTTGACATTTCCAAGGATATATTTATACTGAAGGATAACATTTTATACCTGGTTTATGATACTGCAGTTACAACAAATATACTATGTTCAAATTTAGACCATGCTCTAAGAGCTGCAGTAATAAACTGAATGAGTATGGATGAATGTAAGAGGAACATTCAGGGAAAAGAACACTTTGAGAACTCAAAATTGAGTGACATTGTTGAGCAATGTAGGACTGTATCACAAAGCACAGAGATATTTCAGGAGGTGAAGAGAGATTTTCTTCATAGAGCTACAGATTGGCACATGTGTCATTGATTATAGGTTTTTTGTTTTATAATTTTTATTTTCATTTTGGCCATAATGGGAATTACCAGGGAATTTCTGTTCAAGAAATTTGATAGTGATAAAGGATTGTAACCATGAACTTTGCCAACATCATAAACATTCTGAGCCTCAGTTTTTATATCTATAAAACCAGGTAGAAATAACTATCTCATAATAATGCTTGAACATTAATTTTATAACATATGTAAGACATTTACCATATGTCTTGGTTGAAGTAAGGAATTATAAGAAAGAGAATCTTAAACTCAGATAACGGCTATCACAGGAGGCAAACTTCTCCCATAAAAAATAAATAAATAAATAAATAAATAAATAAATATATATATATATATATATATATATATATATATATATTCATAGAAGTTTATAGGTTGATAAAAGCATCAATGTGTTGGGAAGGTGGCACACCACAACACCCTGGGGACAATAGCTCCTGTGCTTCAGATCCTTCTGGAAATTTCCCTACGTGTCTTTTCAGCTGCATATTCATCTATATCCTTTATAATAAACCAGTAAACACATGACAAGATCTATGAACATATTAACTAGAAATTTCAGACTCAAGCTGAATAATGAGTTATACAGATGGCAGGGAAGACCACCAACTCTGAACACAACATAATCAGATTTTTAGTTACAATTGGAGATGAAGTCATACCTACAGAAGAAATTAACAGATTTTTATGCATATGAACCATGCTTTAAATTCATCGATGGCCTCAATATACATCTGAATATCAATGTGGCTCAACAAAAATGAAATAGAACTGAAAGTGTACTGTATTTACGTAGAAGACAATAAAATGTTTGGAGTTGGAGACATATATATGACTCTCAAAATAAGTCTAAAACAATTAATTCTGGGGCGAAATTCTGAACAACATTTGGATTCATCCAACTCTGTGAAAGTATAATCTCATTCATGATACTAGTGAAATCAAAGACTCAATTATTTAAATAATACATTAAATTCACTCTATTGTAAACGCCACTATACACCATATTATAATCGTCTAATATTAGCATTTTACTGTTTTTAATTAGTAAGGTCATATTTCAATTCGTAACAAATGATTATATGTTGTTAAATAGTGACAGTTATGTAAATGTATATGGATTAAAATCATAGTATTAACTTTTGGATATAAGGTGTCAAGTGATCCAACTCAACTACCTTAAATGATCTCTACAGGACTAAGAAAATAAAGAGTTTTGTATATCTAATTAATACATATTTTAGAATATTCGTCATATTTATACAAATCTTATTATCAAAACAATGATGACAAATTCTGTTCATTTAAGGAAAAAAAAAACTATTCAGAAAGAGAAGAATGCATTTGAGGCTCATTTGAGTGAATATTGAAGCACCGGAAAAGTGTGAAAGAGTGTTCAGAAAGTCTATGCTCCTCTCACAAATTTTGCAATATGCAATTGAAATCTTGGGTAACTGACTATTCCTCCAAAGTTTCCAGACACTTATTTATTTCATTTTGTGTCCTTTCTGCTTTTTATTTTATTTTATTTCATCCATTGTCTTATTTACAAAGGAATAATTTACCCAAATGTAAAAATAAGACAAAATTACAGTTGTTAATTATTTAATATTTTGAAATATATTTTACAAGCTTAGTTTACATGTAGCTAATTATGTCAAGAGATATATATTTACTTGACTAATGGCTTCCAACACCATGAACTTAGCAATTAACATAATGAAAAGCTGTGAGTTATGATCATTAGTGGCCTATAGAAATGATAACTCAAATTTCTGATCTTGTTGTTCTGTAGAAAATTAACCTGTATTTTAACTTGGTATTCTTACTTGTAGTGGTTTTTTTTTGTTTGTTTGTTTAATGAGTTTTTCAAACACCTCTATACACAATCTATTGTTTTTAGCTAATGCTTAATTGAGACAAACTTTGACTAAAAACCAAGACTTAAACCCCAGCAAAACAAACCTTTAAATATTCTCCATTTATCTACTTTCGTTTCTATCTTCTCCCTTCTTAAACTTTATTTCTTCCTTTTTGTTTGCTTCCCCTTCCTTCCTTCCTTCCTTCCTTCCTTCCTTCCTTCCTTCCTTCCTTCCTTCCTTCCTTCCTTCCTTCCTTCCTTCCTTCCTTCCTTCCTTCCTTCCTTCCTTCCTTCCTTCCTTCCTTCCTTCCTTCCTTCCTTCCTTCCTTCCTTCCTTCCTTCCTTCCTTCCCGTATTGCCTCTCTTTCATCCTCCTTTCCTTTGTTTTCAACACTTTCTTCCCTTCTTTTTCTCTTTACTTTTTCTACATTTGCTCTTTTTGACTAAACTGTAAGGTAGACTGTTATGAATTTTGTAGGCATTGCCAATATTTGTATTATCTCATTATAGCCTTACTATCACAAATCATGAATGCACAAATGTCTTAATTTTGATAAAAGTCTGATTTATTCTTTTTTTCATGCTATTGATTCCATGTACTAAAAATTATTGACAAATCCAATGTTATAAAATTTTTCCTCTATATTCTCTTCTAGAGTTTGAGAGTTTTAACTTCATTTTTAGTTATTATTATTATCATTAATTATTATTATTATTATTAATATTAATACTAGGTATGGTAAGACTCCAGCTTCATTCTTTTACATGTGTGTATCCAATTTTCTCAACACAATTTGTTGAAAAGACTGACATCGTCCCATTGAATGACTCTGGCACTCTATTATTTTGAAACATTGAAGTCTTGAATATGATTTTAAGTTACCTTAGTAAAGAGTGTTTATAGGTTACAATGATTTATTCATTTTAATTATACATATTTATGATATAAAATAGCACCTCATGATTCTTTTTTTTTAAATTTTATTTTATTAAATTTATTGGGGTGACAATTGTTAGTAAAATTACATAGATTTCAGGTGTACAATTCTGTATTACATCATCTATAAATCCCATTGTGTGTTCATCACCCAGAGTCAGTTCTCCTTCCATCACCATATATTCGATCCCCCTTACCCTCATCTCCCACCCCCCACCCCCCGCCCCCGTTGCAATTTACTTTGAGGTTTTGTATTTGATAATTTGACTAATTTCATTTTCCATTTATTTTTCTGATATAAATGAAATTATTTGTCATAAATTTGTGTCCTATATGCCACACAAAACCAGATTCATGTGGATTGTAAAACAAGAGAAAATATATCATACTAAAGTTGATACTCATTTTTACTAATGAAGACTTAAAATTTTTTAGTGCTGAAAATGGAAAAAGTACACACCATAGTAGTGTCAATTTAGGAAAGTTTACACTGTTTTGTGGCAAGTGTCTGAAGCTCTATTTTATATTTTTGGCTTCCCTGACTGTTAAGAACAAGCATATGTTAGAGGTCCCCACTTCTAAGACCTTATTTCGATAGAAATTGCTATCAATAGACTGGAAGAACTTGCAGGTTACTGACATTTACACAGTAAATTATTTCAACTATTATTGTTTCTTTAATCATACTCTAATGACCACTACTTCTAATAACACCTCAGTGTCTGACAGACATTCTGCTTTATCTCTGATTTTCACTGCTTATGTGATCCTTTCTGAATAATTTAGTCTAGTCATTATGTATAATACATTTCTAGATTAATGTTCACTCTAATTTCATTGCTTTCACTTACTACTGTATTTTAAAACTAGCAGGTACTGATCCTTGGTCTAATCTGACCCATGCTGTTTCTTGCTTCTGCTAGACCAGGTACCTGCCACATTTATTTGTAGAAATTTCTCCTTGGTTAAAAAGCAAAAACTTTTTTTTTTTTTTTTTTTGCATTGACTATGACTTGTGCTTTCATTCTAATTTATTTTATTTACTGAATTGATGGTGTCACATCTTTTAGCCTCAGAGTCACCACCTCTATCCCTATTCGTTTTGTTTCTCCCTGAACTCCATCTCTCTCCTAAGTTAAATCAATGAAAACTGGTGTACATGTTTATGTTCAAATGGTGTTTAATATTCTCCTTGATAGAGTTAAAAAATATATATTTATATTTCTTTCAGAAAATAACTTTAACCTCTGTAACTCTTTAAAGTTTGAATTGAAATATTCCTCGTATTCTTAATTTATGAAAACTTTCCACATAAATTTTCTAATCAAATTTAATTAAAACTGGTGACTGTATTCTCATGAAAAATCTAATACATGCTTCTGTCTTATTGAATAATTTAAATATTATATTAATTTATTTTTTAATTAAATACTCTGTTATTAATATACTCATTCCTCCAAGATAAAGTCCGCCTACGGAATTTTATGTCAATTTGTGTTCACTACATTTCATCCATACTCGTTTCATCTTAAAATTAATGGTTTAAGAATAAAAAATTAGCAACATTTTTGTTTGTTTGTTTGTTTTTGTTTTGATCTGAAGTCACGACTTCTGAGGAAAAAGTGGAAGAACTTGTCAGTATTTTACTCTGCTTATTCATTTATACTCAGGTAATTTTCCAAGCACATAAAACATGGTTTACGCTTAACATGTTAATTGGCATTTGTTGTTTCTAAGTATTTGTTCAAAGTTAAAAATCTAATATTCAACTATTTTTTCTGTAGCACACATATTAGCTATTTTGAATTGTTTTTTGTTTGTTTTAAATTTATTGGGGTGACAATGGTCAACAAAACTACATAGGCTTCAAGTGTACAATTCTGCAATACATCATCTATATATTGCATTATGTGTTTACCACTCAGAATCAGTTCTCCTTCCATCACCATATATTTGACCCCTCTTTACTCTCTTCTACCATACCCCTGCTCCCTTTCCTTCTGGTAACTACTAAACTGTTGTCTGTGTCTATAAGTTTTTGTTTCTTTATTTGATTTTTTTTTTCCTTGGTTGAATAGGTATTTCTTAAATAATTGTAAGTAAAACAAAAAATTTGAATGGATTGGTTATATTGATAAGCTTTAACCTTTTTCTAGCTTTGTATATCATCTATAAGATTGAAGTTTGAAGAAAATAGCTATGGAAATTAATGTTATTATTCTACCACTATTTCTGTGCTATATTAATTTGCTATCAGAAATATGATATAGTTAACTATATAATAAGCTAGGAAAAAGGCTCAACAATTTCATAAGAAGAAAATATTTTAAGGTAAGATATCTATTTTTAAGTTAATGATATTTAAGTGCAATACTGTTAATTGTGGCAAGGAATAAAATATTTTATAATACTATATAACTAGTGAACATATATCCTTCAAGACAACATAAGAATTTGACCTAGGAGAGTTCCTTCTTATTGTGGTGTATTGCTTTTCCAGAGTTAGGGAAGCATATAAAAAGATAAGGTTGCTAGAGAATCTTATACTCTGACAGTCAATCCAAAGGCTTTGAGCTCCAAATTTAACTGGAAGTCAGATATTGACAGTAAAAGAAAGCTTTTGCTTGGAAAAGTCCACCTAACATTTTGAAAAAGAAATAGAAAAGGAAAGTTAACAGATTCTAACAGTACAGTTCTATGATTAATCTCTCAAAATGAAGAGAATACTTTATTAATTATAAAATCAATAGACTCACCATTTGTTAGAAGGGAAGTTAAAAGTATTAACTTTACATGAATTTCTATATAATTTTATTATGAACCTAAATAGTTTACAGCAATTATTACTCATATCTGTGTGTGTGTGTATACACGCATCTGTCCATATGTTGTACTTCAATTCACTTTTAATAATGTTTGCTCATGTAAGGTATTATAGACTCCAGGTCATTTAAAGAGAGTCAAGATATGGTTAGAGAAGCCTTGAGAAAATGGTCAGACTAAGGGTGTTTCCCTCACTGTACCCTACCTGCCTTCACTATCGATGGAGAAGTCAAGGACTTAAATATGTACAATAATCTTACTCTTATTTACTGTGCATTCCTGTTAGCCTCCAATAACTGATTTTCCATCGCCAGCATTTTCTTTTGTCTTTAGCTGAAGGTAGTATTTTAGGTGATGGCTTCTGCTGCTTTGGCAAATTGCTCAGTTTTCCTTGGTCTCTCCCATGTATACAAGAGCTATACTTTACATGTTATTAAACTGTTATTAAACTTTAATCTGTTTTTTTCCTGCTACTTTGTTTCATGTCAATTTGACTATTATACAAGCCACAAGAACACTGAAGAGAAGACCAACCCCTCCCCCCACAATCTCATGACATTGTTACAAAAGCTTTACTATATACTGTTACTATTCCTACATCTAATATAATAACTTTACTTTGATTATGATAAAATAAGTATACGCAAAAATGCTTTATGTGTATGTGTCTTTGTGCATCATGACAACCTAAGACATATCCAAACCTGTAGAGAATTTTGTAAGAGTTTATTTGAGGATATTACCAGGAAGCAAGATCACAAATGCTTCCAAGAAAAACAGCTTGAAGATTCCTTATGCATTTGAGATTAAGGAGGGAACATAAGGTAAGATTCCATGATGATTGGAGAACTCAAGGAAGAAATCAGATTATAGGATAGTTAAGATTATGATCTATCCAGTGAATAACGTAAATTCATAAATTGACTAGCCAGTTCTAGCTTGGAAAAAGGTTTGGAGAGACATTTGGGAGATACATGTGTAACAGACAAGGAAGTTTGTCATAAGTGTATTAAAAGGTTAACCTGAATTAGTATGTTTAAGCTTTCCTGGGTACTTCGGACCTCCTGCTTCTCTCACTAACACTGGGAAAGTAAATGTAGGTAACTAATCCTGTAATTTAATACAAATATTGTGTTGTATTTTTTACATATCAGCATCATTGACTGGAACAAAACAAGAGTTGAAAATACAGCAAATTAATACTACTTAGATCTGGGATTAGTGAACTTTTGGCATCCCCATACACTGTATTATCTCTACTTTTGCAAATGTCCTAGAGAGTGGGGCCTGATGGGAGACAACCAGAATCTATAATCAGCATTTGGAAGAGAAAGAATGAAACACATGAAGCATGTTCCTGGTCTCTCTGGAACCATAACAGAGCGCTATAGAGCCATGGTGAGGGTCATGTAGCTTTATCAAATATAGGCACTAAATACTAGGATTTATCACCAAAGATGAAGCTTTCATGAAGAGATAATAAAGCAAGATCAGTATGTATTTGATTTGATCTGGCTAGTTTCCAGAAAGGCTTTCAATTTACCTAAGGGAACCTCGGAAGAGCTGTTGCAATCCTCTAAGAAATATAAATGTCTTTCCAGGAGAAAATAGAATTGGGGGATGAGCAAAAGCTACAGTGTGTGTGTGTGTGTGTGTGTGTGTGTGTGTGTGTGTGTGTGTGTGTTGGGGGGGGTATTTAAAAAGGGCACTTGTGAGACTTGGGCATGACTTAAGCCAAGAGTATTCAGACTAAGGATCCAGGACTAAGGACTTAATGATCTCTCTGTAAAATAATTACAATAATGACTTGACTAGAGTTTGAAATAGAACCACCGAGAAAGACTATAACGGTTACAGAATACAGCAGATTCTCACTGTAAGCTCTGTCCATGTCATTTCACAGAAAGAGCAGAATAAAAACAAACAACAACAAAACCAAACAGTCACAACAATATCAAACTCCTGCAGTTCTCTTGGTTTAAATAGAAGTTATGTGATCAAAGAAGGAGTCCTCTGCGGAGGCCATCAAGAAGGGACCTTCTCACTTTACCCTATACTAAGAGATAGTCACTATTTTCATAGTGTCCTTGCAGGATCTTAGAGAATTTGAGTATATTTTCAAAGCTCACATATAATGTTTAGAGTGTGCAAAGCACACTTGGAAATTGACTGAGATCTTTAGAGTATGCTCTCATTATATGTTTTACTGTATCCCAGGAGATCTTGCTGACATGACCTAATTTATAGAGTCATGTCCTACGTGTTAAGTATAAATATTCTGCAAGTTACTAATTGAGGAAAACTAACTGAGATATAAAATTGGTTTGAAAAGTACACCGAAGACTATCCTCCTATCCTTCTGTTACAAATTCTATTTTAAAGAGCAATTTATCAAGTATATGATAGAATACTTCTTAGAGTAAACAGGTTTCTCAAAATACAGAATAACTTTTTATTATGGGAAAGAAATGGTTTGAAGGGAAGAAAAGTTATGCATGTCATTTGTTTGTTTGTTTATTGTTTTGTTTTGTTTTCCACTCTAGGATATCTGATAACTAGGTTGTTGATAGAAGTGACTTGTCATTTTTCTCATCAAGCAAACATAACCTTAATACTATTGGAAAGGCCATCAAGAACTTCCACAAATCAAATTTGAGACATGCAGGTATTATGCAAGTATATTCCTTTTGTTTAATTTTTAAGACTGCCATTCTGGAACATTCAACAGCATTAACATTCATAACCAGAAACAGAGAGCAACCATGCAAAGCTATGGTTTTCAAATTTTGTTATGCATTTCAAACTAAGCAGTGTAACGATTACTGAAGAAAAATAAATTTGCTTGCAAACTGATATAAAATTACAGGGCTAATATGGTCATTTTGTAGCATTCTTAAATATTTATGTTTTCTCTGAATTCTCCTTTAGAACACAACTAGATTTGATTCCAATAAATTATCCTTGTTTTCTAGTACAGCTCTGTGCCATCTATCCAATTTTCATGAAAATTCATGAGACACATATAATTATTACCCCATTTTATAGATGAAAAAAACCCAAGGCTGAGTAGTTAAATACTTTTAGAGAGTCCCATATTTGTAACATAGCTGAGCTAAGACCTAAACATAGTTTCTTTGTCCCACCCACTATTCTATAACCCTTCCTTATTAGTAGGATTTAATAGGAAAAATAAATTAATGAATAGAAATAATATTTCTACATTTTAAAGCACTGTGGCAAAACAGTGTTTCATTAGTGTGAAATTAGTACCCTTAAGTATATTATGGAATATTTACACACAGAATAAACAAAAACGTGAACTTTACCCTCAAATGCATTTGGTAATGTGGCTTGATTTTCTCCCTTTGAGGGTCAGGAGTAAAAAGAAAACCAAGGATGACTTAAGAAGAATGTGTTCAATATATGCAAAGAATGATGAATTCTGTACTCATGAAAAGCTGTGATTTCAGGTGTGTTGGTCAGTTCAGGCTGCTATAGTGGAATTAGACTTGGTGGCTTATAAACAACAGAAATTTATTCCTCACAGCTCTGGTGTCTGCAAGTCCAAGACTAGAGGTGAGCATGATTGGATTCTACTGAGAGCTCTCTTCTGGGTTGCAGACTGCGTACTACTCATCGTGTCCTCATATATCAGAAAGGAGAGAGAGAGGAAGCAAGCTCTCCTGTGACGCTTCAAAGGGCACTAATTGTATTCAGGAGGGCCTCACCTTCATGACTTCACATAATCTTAATTACCTCTGAAAGGCCCACCTTCTAATACCATCTCATAAGGGTAATATTTCAAAATAGTAATCTCGGGGGAGGTCACAGATATTCACTCAATAATATAAGGACTTTTATTAGCCTAGAAAACAAAATCAAAATATCAAATATTCCAATCGTTAAAATAAAGTATAGCCGAAGAACAATTTTAGGTGCATATCTAACTAAAATATTTTATTTACCTATGCAGCATGTCATACATTTGTGCCAAATTAAGTATTAACATTTATAAGCAAATGGAAAAATTTAACTATTATATATATAATAGTTGAGAGATATTTTATCTTGTTCAGAGAATGTGTATGGTAGCTTTTCGACCACCCGGAGAATCCATGGCAACAATAAAGGATATAGTGTTGATGATTCGTGAGATGATTGTGTGATATAAAAGGTTCTTTAAAGTTTGATTTTTGATTAAGGGGATAACGGAGGAATTTGGCAAGGTAAGTGATAACTATCCACTGTGTGCTGCCTCAGTTCCTCAATGTACCATCCTCATTGGTGGCCAATGGATAGCCAGATCAAGATACATACAAACTCAGTGCTGACTTAACTTTGTGACACCTGGTAGGTGCGTTGCTTTCTACTAGTGTGATAGCTTTAAAATGTTGGTTTCTGCTATTGATCTCACACATACACACATATTTGTATAGACATTAATGTGTTGCATAACTATTTAATGAATATCTCAGAAAAGGAACACATCTACCCTAAATTTGACATTGTATCCAAAGCCTCCAAGATTTTTTATTTTAATATAATTGTATTCTCTGACTATATTTTTGCTATCTTTATAGTCTTATGCAGTATCAATGATCATTGTATAATTAAAGTGACATAAGACTAATGGTTATGTTTAGGTTATGCTTTCTCAGAATAGCATAATGGTAATATAATCACAGATACAGGAAACTCCTCCAAATTTTATTCTTAAGTTTTCTTAACAGGAAATTAATACAAGTTAAAAATAAGTGGCTATCAATTTATTCATCTCTATTTATGATAGAAAATGGTCTCAAATCTGTTGACATTTCAAAATTTCAGATTCCAACAGATTCTGGAAGCTCAAAACCAAAACAGTGCATTATTTACATTAATAATTTGACTGCTTTTGAGGAAAATGACATCTGTGCAATTTTTTTCCTTCCAAAACACATTAATTTCTACATACACCAAATTTAGAGCTGGGAAAGCTAACGCAGAATACCACTCCTATGCTGTAACATATAAAATAACAATACAAAATATACATTTATTTTCTAGAAGACATACGCTTCACAAATAAGTATAGAGCAATGCTTTCCACTACAAATATGTCAATTTCATCACAAATTTATTTATATATATATAAAGGAATATATATATACACATATATATATAAAGGAATATATATATATATATATACACATATACATATATATATATATATATATATAAAGGAATATATATACATATATATATATATAAAGGAATATATATATATATACACATATACACACATATATATATATATATATATATATATATATATATATATACATACACACACACACACACATATATACATATACATATATATATATTTTGGTTAAAAATCATGCAATTTCCCCTTTTGGGGGGATGAGGGGGAAGTTGTGTCCAAATCTATGAGTTTTAATACATGTAGAGATTCATGTGTTCATCACCATAATCAGGATACAAGAAAATTCCATCATCCAAGACATCAACACATGCTGCCCCTTTGTAGTCACATCGTCACCTTATCCCTAACCCCTTACAACACTGATCTTTTCTCCCTCTTCATAGAATTGTCTTTTCCAGAAATGTGTAGAACTGGAATTGTATTATACTGACTCTTTAACGTTGGCTTCTTTAACTTAGCATAATGTAATTTGTGATTTTTTTCCCACATCATTGCTTATTTCAATATTTTGTTCCTTTTCATCACTGAGTATTTATTGAGCATTCCACAAATGGATGTATAGTTTGTTTATGCATTTACCTCTCGAAATACATTTAGTTTACATTTGTTCGTTTGGTGATTAAATAATGGTGCCATGAATATTTGTGTACAGGTTTTTACATGATAAAATTTTTGTTTCTCTAGGTAGGATTTCTGAGTTAAATGTAAGAATATGTTTGGCTTTATAGGAAATCACCAAACTGACTGCACTGTATTCTATTCTGATCACAAGTGCATGAGATAGAGTTGCTCTACATCTTTGCCAGTATTTGTTAACATTTTTCCTGTCAGGCTTTGTTTTGTTTTGGCCATTTCAATAGATAAATAGTAGTAGTGCATTGTGGTTTTAAGCTGTGCTTTCTGAAACACTAATGGTTTTGTATACATTTCCATGTACTTATTTCCCTTCCATTTATTTTTAGTGGTGAAGTGATCAATTTGTACTCATATTTTTATTGATTTTGCATTGTTGAATTTTGAGTGTTCTTATATGTTTTGAACACAAGTCGGTGTGGAGCAAGGTATATGCAAATATTTTCTCCCAGCCTATAGCTTATCCTTTTAGTTAGATTTTTTTTGTCATATGGTGTATGTATATTAGATAGATAAAAAGAAAGTTGATGCACTCCATCTATTTTGCTCCACATGTAGTTGTTTTATTCATGTAAATCTGAGTGGTTTTGTATTCTATTCCTGGAGAATTACTGTGTAGGTTTGAATTTTGTATTTAGTATACATGCTGTGTGACTGAGAGTTAATTGTCTTAATATCATTTAACCTAGTTATTTTATATACAAAATGGAATGATAATAACTAATATATTGTAATAATATATTGTAATAGTGCATGTAAAGGCACTTAAAACAATGTATAGTCTAGTAAGGGTAGCAGAGTTTGCCACCCCAAACAAGGAAAGAATGTTTTTCAAAACTGTACTGAGACAATTGGGTATTCACATAAAATATAGTTTAATTAATTAATTAATTAATTAATTAGGACACTTTGGACTGTACATAAAAATTAGAGGCTCAGATCCCCATCACCACCACATCCTCCCATGTGGTGCCTGGAGGGTGCCTTGAGACCGAGATGACCTGGTAACAGAAGAGAAGCCCACCTCCCTAGGAAACCTTCCATCGTACCAGAAGACAGAACAGCTCAAGAGAAAATAAAATGTTCCAGCACAAAAGATAATAAAATTCTTCAGTGCTACCTACTGGAAGGCAAAAGAAAGTCCTCTTCATATCAGCCTGCTGCAGAATTTACTCCAGTAGATGGCCAGGAAGAGAAATAATCCATTAATTTCTTTGAATAACCAAGGTAACAAAGCAGCTCAGAAAGAAACAAAACAAAACAAAAAAAACCCTCCAGAAAGTAAACTTAAAGGCATGGAAATATGTGATTTAAATGACAGAGAATTCAAGATTGCTGTTCTGAAAAAAAAATCAACCAGATGCAAGAAAACTAAGGCAGTTTAATGAACTGAGAAATAAAATCAATGAACAAAATGAATATTTTACCAAAAAGACAGAAATTTTAAAAAAGAACCAGAACCAAATAGAAATTCTGGAACTGAAGAACTCAAAAAGTGATGAAGAATGAAATAGCCAGCTTAGGAAATCTAGCTGACCAGATGGAAAAAAGAATTAGTAATACTGAGGATAAAAATATGGAAATGAGGCCAGATGGAAGAAAAGAGAGACGTGAGAGTTAAAAGAAATGAAAGAACTATCTGACTCCATCAGAAACAGCAACATTAGAATAATGAGTATACCAGATGGGGAAGAAAGGGAAAAGGGTATAGGGATACTATGCAAACAGTCAACGAGAACTTCCCAAACCTATGGAAAGAACTGGACTCTTGAATCCAAGAAGGAATTAGAATACCTAATAACCCCAATCCTAACAGGCCTTCTCCAAGGCACATTATATTGAAGCTATCAAAAATTAATGACAAAGAAAGAATTCTGAAGACAACCAGGGAAAAGACGGTAACCTACAAAGGAAAGCCCTTTAGATTATCATCAGACTTTTCAGCAGAAATTCTATAAGCCAGAAGTGAGGGGAATCAAATACTCAAACTATTGAAAGAGAATAATTACCAACCAAGAATAATACATCCTGCAAAGTTACCCATTAGATATCAAGAAGAATAAAGACCATTCCAGTTATACAGAAGCTGAGGGAATTTTCCACGACAAGACCTGCATTACAATAAATACTGAAGGAGGTTATTCGAACTGAAATAAAAAGACAAAAGGATACAAAACTATGAATAAGATTACTAACAGACAGACAGAAGCAAAAAATTGCAAACCTCTAGAGAGAATAGGGCACTACACACTTAAACATAAAAGAAAAAAAGAAGATAAAACATTTAAAAAAAGAAAAAGATAACAGTTGCTACTACAACTCAGAAATAGACTAACAGTATAAACAGGGATAATTTATGACAACAAAAACATAAAGAGGGGGTAAATTTTCGAAGGGGAATGGAGATAATAGGCATGCTGAAGGTAAAATACTATCGTATATATGAAAGTTTTTACATAAATTTAATGGTAACCACTCAAAACATCCAGAATTGAGGCACATAATATAAAAAAGGGGTGGGGGGGAGCATAAGAAGAAATTATAGAACACCACCAAACTAAAATAACAGACAGAAACACAAAGGCAAAGAAACAATGGCCACACCGAGCTACAAGAAAATAAGAGACAAAATTGATACAGAAAATCTTCATATGAATAAACACCCCAAATATAAATGAACTGAACTTTCCAATAAAAAGGCACCAAGTAGCAGATGGGATCAAAAAAAACAAACAAACAACAACAAAAAAAACACAACCATCTGCTGTCTCCAAGAAATACATCTCAGCTGCAAGGACACATATAGACTCAAGTGAAAGGCTGGAAAATGGTATCCAGAGAAAAGTGTAGCCTATTTATAAATGACGAAACAGACTTCAGGATAAAACAGGTAAGAGAGACAAAGATGGACATTTCATAATGATAAAAAGGACAATACAAGAAGAAGACATTGCACTTATCAAGATATATGTTCCCAATCAGAGAGCACCAAAATATACAAAGCATCTACAGGCAGAACTAAAGGGAGAAGTTGACAAAAACACAATTATAGTTGGGACCTAAATGACTCACTGATAGCTATGGATAAGTCATCCAAACAGAAGATCAATTAGGAAATAACAGCCTTAAATCGCACACTAGACCAAATGGATATAAGTGACATTCACAGAGCTTTTCATCAGATTATACATTCTTTTCTAGTACACATGGAACATCCTCAAGAATAGAGCTTATCTTGGAACACAGAACTAGCCTCCACAAATTTAAGAAGATTGAAATCACACCAAGCATATTCTCTAACCCTCAAGGCTCTGAAATTGGAGATCAGCTGCAAAATGAAAGCAGGAAAAACCACAAATACTTGGAGATTAAACGACATGCTTTTAAGGAAAGACTGGTCAAAGAAGAAATATGAAGATCAAAAGACACATAGAAAAAAATGAGAATGAAAATGCATCCTACCAAAAAAGCATTGGCATGCAGTGAAAGAAGTAGTAAGAGGGAAATTTATATCATTACAGGCCTATCTCACGAAACAAGAAAAGTCCCACATAAACAATCTAACATTACATCTTAAAGAACTAGAAAAAGAAGAACAAATGAAACCCGAAGTCAGCAGAAGGAACTAATAAAAAGTAGAGCAGAATTAAATGATATAGAGAATAGAAAGACAATAATAGTAAAATAAAAAAATCAATGCAACAAAAAGGAATTTCTTTAAAAAGGTTAATAAAATAGACAAACCCTTTGTTAGACTTACTAAGGAAAAAAAGAAAAAAGACACAAATAAACAAAACCAGAAATGAAAGAGGAGAACTTCAGATGGATACCAAAGAAATACAAAGTATAATATGAGAATATTATGAAAAACTATATGCCACCGTATTCAATAACCTAGAAGAAATGGACAAGTTCTTAGAAATATATAACCTTTCTAGGTGGAATCCAAAGAACTGGAAAATAGACCACTCAACAGTAAGAAAATTTAACAATCATACAAAAGCTCCCGAAAAGCAAAAGTCCTTGATGAGATGGCTTCACTACTGAATTCTACCAGACATTCAAAGAGGATCTAACACCTGTCCTCCTCAAAACTCTTCCAAAAAATTCAAGAATAGGCAATACTCCCTAACTCATTGTATAACGACGACAATACCCTGCTACCACAACCTGGTAAGGATAACACAAGAACAGAAAAATGAAGACCAATATCTCTGACAAATACAGATTCAAAAAATCCTAAACAAAATACTAGCAAACCAAATACATCAATACATGAAAAAAAAGGATTATACATCCTGGTCAAGTGATGTTCATTGCATGGGCACAGGGTGGTACAACATCCACAAATCGATTAATGTGACACATGGCATAAACAAAATAGAGGATAAAACTATATGATTATATCAATAGATGCAGAAAAAACATTTGACAAGATGTAACAATCATTTATAATTACACAACTTAATACATTGGAATTACAAAAAACTGTACCAAACATAATAAAGACAATATACAACAGACACTTAGCTAATATTATACTTAATGGTGAAAAACTGAAAGCTTTTCCTCTAAAATAAGGATCAAGACAGGGATGCCTCCTATCACCACTGTTATTCAACATAAGATTGGAAATCCTAGCCAGAGCAATTAGGCAAGAAAAAGAAATAAAATAAATCCAAATTGGGAATGAATAAGTTAAATTGTCACTTTCTGCAGATGACATAATTCTTTATTTAGAAAACTCTAAAGATGACACCAAAACTATTAGAGACCATAAATGAATACAGTAAAGATTTTGGACACAAAATCAATGTACAAAAATCCATTGTGTTCCTATACACTAACAAAAAAATTTCAGAAAAAAAATTCCTTTTGCAATTGCAAAAAAGTGAATAAAATACCTAGGAATAGACCTAATAGAGAATGTGAAGGATATATACACTGAAACATATAAGACATTATTAAAAGAAATTGAAGAAGACACAAAGAAATGGAAAGATATTTAGTTTTCATGGATTGGAAGAATTAACATAGTTAAAATGGCCATGTTACCCAAAGCAATATACAGATTTAATGAAACCCCCATCAAAATACCACTGGCATTTTTTAAAGAAATAGAACAAGAACAATAACAACAACAACAAAAATCATTAGATTTGTAAGGAATCACAAAAGACCCCTAATAGCCAATGCAATCTTGAAAGAAAAGAATAAGGCTAGAAGTATCACACTCCCTATCTTCAATCTATAATACAAAGGGACAATACTTAAAACATCATGGTATTGGCAGAAAAACAGACATGCAGACTAATTGAAATAGAAATGAAGAACCCAGAAACAAACCCACACATATATTGGCAGACAACTATTGACAAAGGAGCCAAAAACATACAATGGAGAAAAGTAAGCCTCTTCAATAAATGGTTCTGGGAAAATCAAGATGCCACATGCAAAAGAATGAAACCAATCTGTCACCATGTACCAAAATTAACTCAAAATGGATCAAAGACCTAAACATAAGACTTAAAACAATGAATTGTAAAGAAGAAAGCATATTCTCTGACTATATTTTTGTTGTCATTATATTCCTCTGTAAATATATATTCCTATGTAAACTTGTGGGCCTTGGTTTCAAAAGGATTTAATGAATTTGACCTCCAAGTGAATGGAATTAAAAGCAAATAAACAAATGGGACTATATAAAACTAAAAGACTTTTGCACAGCAAAAGAAACCATCAACAAATCGAAGAAGCAACCACCCAAATGGGACAAGATATTTGCAAACACATGTTCAATAAGGGACTAATATCCAAAATATATGAAGAACTTGAATATATGAACAACTCAGCAACTACTACAACAACAAAAAAATAAGCAATCCACTTAAAAAATGAGCAGAGGACCTGAACAGACACTTATCCTGAGAAAACATACAACAGTCAACAGATACTTGAAAATATGCTCAACTTCACCAGCTATTAGGGAAATGCAAATCCAAACCACAATGTGGTAACACCTCACACCCGTTAAAATGGTTATTATCAACAAGACAAGTAATAACAAGTTTTGCAGAGGCTGTGGAGAAATAAGAACCCTCATGCATTGCTAGTAGGAATATAAATTGGTATAGCCTATATGGAAAACAGTATAGAGTCCCCCTCTCCCAAAATTAAGACTATAATTACCATATGACCCAGCAATCTCTCTTCTGGGTATATACCCCAAAAATCTGAAAATATTGATCCATAAAGGTATATGTTCCCCTGTTGCTGCATTTATCATGGTGGCCAAACATGGAAACAACCAGTGTCCTTCGATAGATGATTGGGTAAAGAAAGCGTTGTACACATACACAATGCACTACTATTCTGCCACAAAAAAAAGATGAAATACTGTCATTTGCAACAACATGAATACATCTTGAGGTTATCATGCTAAGGGAAATAAGTCAGAAAAAGTAGAGAACCAAATGACTTCACTCATGTGGGATATAAAACTGAAAGTAACAAACAAAAACGACAAACAAACAGAAATTCATAGACACAGACAATATTTTAGTGGTTAACAGAAGGTATGGGGGGATGGTAGAAGTGGGAAAAGGGGTTCAAACGTATGGTGATGGAAGAAGAACTGACTCTGGGTGGTAAACACACAATATAATATATAGACAATGTTGTATAGAAATGTTCCCTTGAAACCTATAGAATTTTACTAACCAATGTTGCACCCAATACATTTAATACATAATAAAATTAATTTAAAAAATATGTTCTTTCTTCACCAACTCCCATTTTATGAGAAAAGCCACAAAGGAAGTATTGATGATCGATGGTTGCTGACACTGGATGCAAATGTCAAAAATTCTTCAGGAAGGAGTGGACAATGTGGAGAGAAGACTGTTCCCTGACATGACTGCTGTCTGGCCTGCAAGCTGAGTCTGATGCAGAACAGAGATTGCTTAGTGCAATCCCTTTTGGAGACGGTCTGAGGTAGCAGACGCTCACTGTGAAATAAGACAGCACCCTTCTCTGCCTCCTGCTACAAGCTGGCTCTTGGAAGAGCCCATTGTTCTGACCTGTTCAAGCATGTAATGCCATTTCCCATACCTTGTAGCATTCACTTCCTAGTATTTACTCATAACTATTTCCCTCTTTCCCTTTTACCCTGTATAATTCTTTGGCACCTGCCAAGCAGCACAAAGAATATACACTTCATCTAGCAGCTGCCCAAGATGCGCCACCTATGTAACGTCCCCTTAATAAACTATTAATTACCAGCCTGGAGTGGCCTGCCTCTTTCTTCATTGTTTCCCTGCCCTGCACATACGGAGGCAGATTTTTCAATTTCAGGCTTTTCTCTGGTGTTGCCTGTACTAACAGACAGTAGTAGCAAACTCTCAAGTAACGTCATCTAGCTAACGTGACCACTATTCACCTCTGCCAGTGTTACAAAGGGTAAAATAGAGTAATTTTGTTATTTTTCTAAGAGTACAGTTCTGAAATATTATGTAATGTTGTATATTTGAATACAAATTCAATTAAACAAACACACACACACACACAAACACATACACTGCTGTTATTTTGACCTCTCTCTAAGACTCACATAATTGTAATTTATTCATTAGCCAAAGTAAAAAAGAATGGAATTTTTTAGATACTTACTTAAAATATGGATTTTATTACTTTGAAGTTTCAAAAGAGTCCAAACTTTGTTGTCTCTTGTGAGAGAAAACCCCAAGCAATAACTAAATGAAAATATCACTCAAAGCAATATTTTGAAGCCAATGATGCAAATTATGAATGAATATGACCAAACTGTTTTTGTGACTCAGAAAAGAAGATTCTTGGCTGGGAGCAACACAACGAAAAAAGAATCAAAAAGCAAATTAATCAATTGCTTGGAGCTTCCTTTTAGGAAAGTTCAAAAATTGCCTTGATAAGTAAATTTTACAAACTAGATAAAAACTTGGCAAAGCCCTACCAGTAGATATCTGTTGTGTGTTGTGTGTCGTAGAGGGTAGTCAAGCTCCAAAAACACATCAGCTTAAGACTACCTTTAAATGTATATAGGAGTGCATTTAAAAGAAATGTACAGATGAGTACACTTAAAAGTGCTCCAAAAGCATGCTTGAAAAAAATAAGAAGACTAAGACTAGGTTAATCTTTACAATTAGATAAAACACAGGATATCATCCACTAAAACTATTTTTCCATTTATATTTATTTTATTCATATTGATGACTTATAAAGTTAGCAATCGACAAAGTGCATGATTAGTAAAAACACATCTATGAAGAACAGAAAAGTATGACTATTTTGGAGAGCACTGAATTAACAGGAAAAAAATGAAATGAATGCTTGTATATAGAAAGTTGCTAAATCAATGCTGTGTAAAAAAGTATTAATGATATTCCAACCTGAGTTTATTTTTTCTACTATTAATCATTTTAAGGGGCAGAGGGAGTTTAAAAGACCCCTTCTTGTCTTACATATTTGATTTCCCAGCATTTATAAAAGGAGCAAAATGCTTCTAGGATACTTCAATGAAGTTAACATTCAAATTCCTTAAATATTTAACACAAATCAGTAATATTTCACTTTTGAATGAATGGCAACATATGACATAGACTAAGTTTGGAATGATCTCAGAAAAACTTCAAATACTTGATTTCCTTTAATATTCAACACCTACATGTACATTATGATTTATTCTAGTTTTAGAGGTGGCAGAAGTAAGGCTTAGAAAGAATAAATAAGTTAACCTTACTATCCACTGGTATTATCAAGATTTAATGTCTTCTGCCTGGCAACAAAACAGATCCTTTCTCTATTACATGAGATAGACTTTTCTGGTGGGGTGACTTTACAATTCCAGGTTTATTGAGAGATTTTTTTTGTTTTGTTTTGTGACTGATTTTTCATTATTTGGACAGTGTTGTGATAGTTGTAAGTTGTGCAGGGGTAGTTTCTACGAGTTTGCAAAGATAAAGATAGCACTAGACAAGTGTGAAATATCCTCATTAACATTTGAGGGTAACACGAGGAGAGCATTTTTAGAAATGTTTGTTACCTATATAGAGAAAGAAAATATCTTCCATTTCTTGAGTATGTGATTCCTGAGTGACTTCAATTATTTTCCAGTAACTATGTTAGTACCTGTTTTAACTGAGGCTCTCAGCTAGCAAATTAATTTAGAAAGGTCCACCTGAGGGTGGATTATCTGATCCATGCTAGCAGTTGAAGAACAATATAGTTAGGATTGTACTATTTTCCTCTTCACATAGAGACAACATCATGTGACTCTTATTTTAGAAGGAGTGAAAAAGACTTACTGTATTTGACTATTTCTAAAATAATTTTAAATCAACTTCCCAACTACATTTTTTATAGTATCGAAAATCTGAATTTCTATATCTAGTTTGTGTTCATGTTCACATATTTATACAGTGTGTGTGATACATGTATGTATACAATATCTGACATATGTGTATATGTACAAGATATATGGCATATTATATGTGAGTGTGTGTATTCATTATCTAGTCTAAAATGCAAGCAGCAAGAAGAGCCTTTGTCTTGTGTGTTTCAAGCATTAAAAACTGAATTAAAGTTAGGGAGATAGAGGAAAACTGAACATACTCTATAGTTATTAAGGCAACCTCAGTTTTTCTCAACAGCCTGCATTTGCAAAGCAACTGGTAAGAAATGTTTATTGCCAAGCTTAATCATCCGATTTCTTAAAGTTCATGACAAAAACTTTTTCACTAAGGACTATAAATAGCCAATGTTTATTATTTTTTAAGATTTCAATATATAATGGGGGTTCAATTAAGCTGTGTATACCAGATATACTATTTTGTGTCATTTTTTTTCTACTGTGCATCTGGAGTTATATTTAAATTGTTAGAATATTTATTTTAAATGATCATATTGAAAAATAAATACTAGTTTCCCAAAGGTTTCTATTGATTGCTCTCATAAAAAAGAGTATCTACTACTTGACTTTTAAATATATATGCATACAGTACTTGAATGATGGAAAGTCACAAGTATTCCCATTGCCTATAATGGAAATATGTATGCAGATTCTGTCATTCAAATGTTCCTTTTACTTTATCATATTTCACAGAACTTTGTATCCAAGGGGGGAAGAGAAATGTGCAAATATTTCTTATTCGATGAATAAACATAAGGACAATCCTCACAGCACTTTGCAGATTGCTCTAAGGCATCGGAGTGGCAAGAAGGTAAGGGCTCCGAATGCTTTCGTTTGGTCTATTTGTTTTTCATCTGACAACCTGTGTGTGTTCTAGCAGCTGACACCTGCTTCTCCATTTTATTTTGCAAACATCCCCTTAATTTTTAAATGAGAGAAAGGAAACCTTTAATATCTGAAGAACATATATTACATGGGGAAAAATAATCCTCCAGCATTGTTCAAATCCAAAACTTTTCATTCAAGAGAGTCAGATTCTTAAGAAGTCATGTTACCATATCTATACTTCAGGAATGATTCCCGTCTACTGAAAAACAGAATTCATGTTATATGAAATGTGAGGATTTCTATTTGCTAACTATTTAACTGACCAG
Organism: Rhinolophus sinicus; assembly: GCF_057876585.1. Taxonomy (NCBI): domain Eukaryota; kingdom Metazoa; phylum Chordata; class Mammalia; order Chiroptera; family Rhinolophidae; genus Rhinolophus; species Rhinolophus sinicus. The sequence continues at coordinate 17,098,885 of NC_142503.1, read as the reverse complement.
AAATATTGGGTTATTTTTAGGAATACAGAGTACATGGTGGGGAAAATTTTTGATTATGGCTAAGGGGAAATTGTAAGCTATTTCTTCACTGCAAAAAAAATATTTATTTTGCTGCTATAGTCACCTGAATTGCATCAGTAAACAAAGCAAAGATCTTTGCTTCATGCACCTTGCATTATTAGAAAAGCAACAACAACCAACAAAATAAGCCACGTGGATAACCATATGTTCTGTTTGTTTGTGATACTTTTGTATTTATGCCTGCTATCTTGACATGTTGTTAATAGCAACCTCTTCTATTCCTTCAAATTGTCCTATTCAGATAATACATTAAATTGTCACCTTACCGAAATAATAAATAACTAGGTAATTTATTTAAAATATTAGGTAATAAGTGCTCTAGAAAAAGATATAGTAAGATAGGGTGGAAGGTATTAATGTGTGGGAGAAGGTGGAGAGGGATTGCATATTACTAGGGCTATCAGAGTAGGTCTCACTGCAGACTGAAATTCAGCAAATATTGGGATGTGGACAAGTGGCTACCTAGACTCTGCCCAGATACAGGAAATGCCACTGCAAATATCTTAAAGTGGGCATAAGCCTTAAGTCACAAGGCTAGCCAGCTGTCACAGACAGTAAGGGTGTCTGAGAGGAAAAGAGAATCATCATTATCTACTTTTAGGCCATTGAGAATTTGGATCTTACTCTATACTCTAAGAAAATTGAGGGAAAATCTGAATTAGTTTCAGCAGAGAAGTGACAAAAGAATCCCTCTGTTGGTAGAAAGATACTTAGGAATTAAAAGAGAGACCTGTTTTGGAGATCTTGCTGTTCGTATTTCACTGGTTAAAAATGTTAATTACAATGAATTGATTTAGTAATAATTGTATTTTTGGCGTTTTGGGCATTATGATTTTAAAGAAATACTTCTATATTTTCACTATATAGTACCATTCTTATCCTATTCTAGTTCTGTTTTGTTAAGTTTTTTGTTTGTTTTTATTTTTGTTTCATATGGAGACATAATCAAAATACTTTCTTTTGTATATTTTAAGTATTTTTTCCTTTAATATGTCAACATGGTGAATCAAATACATACGTATACATGCACATATGGATATGGATATAATATCCTTTAAATATATTTTTTGTATTTATTTCTCTTTGGGATTTTTGCATGCATTTTGTGATACAATTTCACTATAATATGCAGTTCTATTATCATCTTTTCGTTTTGATATCGTCATGAGGAGACTAGACTCACAGTTGGTAATGAATATTTGCATATTTTGTATTCTCTGAAAGAATTGATATAATATTGGAATTATCTTATTTGGATTATGTGAAACACTTCATCATTAAAACTTGATTTTTGTTGTTAATTTCCAATATTGATTTATTTCACTAAGTTTCTACACTTATTCATAAAACTGTTTTCCTAAGTTATAGTTTTATATACTTTCTTTAATGTAAGTTATTAAATACATCAAATATGTTGGCAAAATATTGTTCATGATATTTTTTTTTTTTTAAGTACATGTTGCTCTTATGGTTATCTTCTCTTTTTCTTCCCTAATATTTCTACTTGGGAATTTTTTTCTCCTATGCAAGAATAGGGAAATATTGCAAAAATAATTTTTTAAATTCAATCTTATTTTAGTTTTTAAATGTTTGAAAAATTACATGTGTTTATTGACCCTCTCATTTTAATTTTGTATTCTCTTTAATTTATTATCTTCAGTTTTTCTTTAAGTTCTAATTTAGTTCATAAATTACTTTTGATTTAGCATTTGTAACATTTTATAAGTTACTTTTGTCATTATAATTTACTTCTAAATACATTCCAATTCTTGTTATGATTTCTTATTTCATTTGAGATATTTATAACTGGCCTTTAAAATTATTACAGTTGTATAGCATTTTTCATTCAATATCAAATGAATTTTGAATTTAAATATATTTTGTGAAAAAGAAAAAAAAAATATATATATATATATATTTGTGTTTGGTAATGTGCTTTAAAATAGAGATTGGCACACAATGCACTACAGGCCAAATCCAGTGCCAACCCTGTTTTGGTAGAGTTATTGGAACCCAGTCACGTCCATTTGTCTACATATTTCTATGGCTACTTTTACACAATTACTGAGGAACAGACACTAGTTGCAATTAAGACTGCATGACAAGCAAAAATGGAAATATTTATTCTCTGTACCTTTAAAGAAAAAATAAACCACATTGATTTCAGTTATATAATATGTTTTGAAATTTCATAAGATTTGCTCTATAATGTATAGAATGTATAGTGGTATTTATATCTCCATGTATGCTTAAGCACATGCATTCATTGTCTTGTGTACTGTTTTATATTTTTGTACACTGATTAAAATTTGTTATATGTTTTATTTAAATCCATACATTTTCTGATGCTTTGTGTGTTCTCAGTTAATTGTTGAGTGAATCATGTAAAACATAAACATACTGATGATCGGTGTTAATTTTTACTTTTATTTCTCTCAATTATTTTAGTTATCCTTTTGAAATATGTTAGGGGCGTTTGATTTGAAATTAAAATTTCCATCACACTTTCAACACTGCCTTAATTTAAAAAATTCAATAGAGTTGCATCACATTTGTTTTTATTATTACATTTCATTTTGTATATATACATATTTTGTCTCAAAATATGCATTTACACGCTTTAGCCATTATTCTTGTAAACGACATATAGCCACAATTGTATATTAAACAGTGAAAAAATATTTATCTTTTAAATGAAGAACTGATTGCATTCATAGCTAATTTGATTACTGATTTACTTATATTTATCTTTAAACCACTTATTTTATTACATTTTCTTCACTCTATATACCTAAGTGTGTGTGTGTATGTGTGTGTGTGTGTGTACCTTCTTTTTTGGTTTTGATTTATTTAGGTTTTTAATTCCATTGATGTTTCTCTAATACTTTCAAAGTTATATAGTCTTACCAGTTTTGTTAGTTGTTTCCCTAGATATATTAATTTAATGAAATATGGAATTATTAATAACTGTACTACATTTCCAAAAGATACAACTTTAAAGAGCGCTCTAATTCTGATGATAAACTTTCCAAATTATAAGTAAACATTATAAAAGAGTTTAGCTTTCCTTTTTTTGCCACTTATCAGGAATTATTTCCATTTTAATATATAAAATCGTTCAAGTTCACTTGCATGTTTAAAATTTTATTTAATGGATGTTCTTATTTGCACTCCAGAATTTGTTAGGCTCATTTTCCTTCTCTCTGACATATATATTTAAGAAATTCCTCTAATGATAAGCTGCATATTGTAGAGTGTCAAATTTTTAGTCTGTATTTCAATTTTTGTTGTTGTTTTGTATTTGGTATTTATTCTGCTTTCTATTGTTATTAATACTATCAGAAGTCAGCTGACAACCTATCTGTCATTCTTTTGTATACAATCTGCCCACTGTTCCCCTGGCTACTTTTAATATATTTTCTTTGCATTTGGTAATTTGCTCACCATGATATGACCAAATACTAATCTATTTCGCCCCCCTCTCCCCGCCCCCCCGGAGTTCATTCATCTTCAGTTAAGGATTTTTGACTTTAAACATTTCTGGGAAATTCTAAATGAATATCTTTGTATTCTGACTCTCCAACATTTTTTTTTTGCTAAGTCCTCCTGGAAATCTGGTGTTTTTTGTTTGTTTGTTTGTTTGTTTGTTTTTTATTAAAGAAAAAGAACAAAAAGAACATATGTTGTACTGCCTCATTTTATCTTCCATATCTCTTGTAATTTCTCTTATGTTTTCCACTTCTTTGTCTGTTTAGGACGTATGTTTTTATTGATGTTATTTTTTTGCAGATCTATACTTGCAGCTTCTAATCTCTCATATATTTCAAATCTGTTATGTGACACATATGCTGAGTTTGCAATCTCAAATATCATATTTACTTCTTTAAATTTCTATATTTTTTTCCTACCTAGTTGGTCAGGTTTAAAGATCTCTTGGTCGTCTATTACAATTTCAAATCAATTTTTTAAACAAATAAAGTATATTTATCTTTTTTGTTGTTTCATCTGATTCCTGTCCAGAGTAGTTTGTTTCTTTTTGTTCTTAGTGGCTTTTTAACTCTGAGTTGATATTCTTTCATCTGTGCTAAATTTTGGAAACATGAATGTTTCCTTAAAAAATATGAGTCTGGCATTTGTTTTGTATCATTATTAACTAACGACATTTTTAAGTTATCTTCTTGAATTACAGCTTTTAGGGCCAGAAGAATAGTGACTTCAGATTTCAACATCTGTTTATGCATTTTCTAGAAACTTTTATTATCCTTCCAAAGAGAATGAAGGTTTATGAACTAGTGTAGGTACAGTATGTTTCCACATAGTTCTGTGTGGTGATTTAGATTTGTTCAATTTTTGCATATGGCAGCGTACCCTTTCAAGGATTCAGCCATTACTTGACAGTCTATATTTTAACATTTTACCATGGGTATACTTACCAGTTTATTTTGTAGACTCTATTTACACAGATGATTAAAACCCAAGACAGAGCATCCAGTAATTGTCAAATACCCTATGGCAACTTGGTATCTTACTCTCTTCTTTGAATTTGTGCTTATCAATATTTTAGGCTGACACATGTCCTCCACCTTCTTGCCTTCTTTGAAATGTGTAAGAAAGAAAATTTTCATATAATTTGCTCTAGAACTTTTGGTTTTCTGTACTATGAGGTTTATTCACTTTGTTCAATTGCCAAATTGCCATAAACGTAAACATTCCAGCTTCTATACATTCTCTGACAATTGAAAACTGCTGAGACAAATCATCTGTTCTACTGCCTTATCTTATTTGTTTTTTTCAAGTACGTGTCTGTGTTTTTTATTCTTTTCTTTCATTTTAGTTAATTAAGGAAATTAGCATTTTGGTTGAACTGCCATCTTAAAACAGAAGTTTTTATTTCATAGCCCCATGACTTTTGTGTTGTACTCAGTATAGACTCAGAGCTCCATTATCTGATGGATTCTGTATAACTTTCTTCCCTTTGGTGTTTTGTGGCAGAATGATAAGTAACTAATTGATGAAAAAATAGTTATCCTAATTATTGTTCCAAAACACCAGAATATTCTTATATTATTTAAGATAATACACTTATTATTTAACTTTTCAGCTTTTCAAAGATTTAACAAAATTATGGGTGATAATATCTCTTCCATACATTTTTCACAGATGTTACAAAGGCACAATTTACCCCTTTGCTCTTGTTTGGTAATAAACTACTTTTCCTTGGAGTAATTTATTTCAAATACTATAACTGTCAGACATATAAAGACATGAAATTAAATTTGACTAGCACAGGTCATAGATAAAGATCTCTATATTGAAAGACAGAATAATAAGGCAAAAATAAAATGGTTAGAAATAATAAGTGTTATCCAATAATTTAAAAATGATGCTAGAAATATCCACTAGTACTGGTATATTTTTCTAACCCTAAAGCACAATAGACAATGTTATGTCAATTTTATAGATTGGTAAACATTAATAGCATGAAGCCTCACCTAAGGTAGTAGTTTACAACAAATATAAAAATGAGAACTGAAGGGTGTTTTCAGAAAATAAAGACAAGTTTTGTCCCTTGTTTTGCATCTACTTGGACATTAATATCATTAACTAAATTAATAAAGCAACATATTTTGGCAGCCAGTTTGTGGGGAAAATATGTGTGTGTCTGTGTGTGTGTGTATTCTAATTTCTATATATACATATACATATACATATACATATACATATACATATACATATACATATACACATACACATACACATACACACACACACACACACACACACACACACACATATATATATATATATATATATATATATATATATATATATATATATATTCTAATTTCCAAGAAAAAACTGGGGTGGAGGGCGTGCAATATAATAAAACTCTAAAATAAAAAAAGATAATGTGTAAACATTAGATTGCAAATAGAACTGTCAAAGGCTTGGCACAACTGTATGAAAACAGAACTTTCAGTTTAATACTAGGGGAAAAAAATAATGCTTCTAGTTCAGACTCTTAGTTTGTACTAAATACTGACTTCAAGAGTGTAAGGCCTTAACCTAAGAACACAACTCTCTCTACACCTTTCACTCTTTCCATTCCGGTAGAATAACTAAATATTTAACTTTTCTTTTTCAAATAAGTGAAGTTAGTAAAGGAAGAAGTGTGCCTTTCAATTTCTATTTCACAAACCTAAAGTCTAAACATAAAAAAGAACTTCACTAGTTGACTACTATTTTATATTGTGGTTGAAGCAATGAGAGTACAAAAGAAAGGGGAAAATTAAACCTCTCTTCCCCTGAAACATATATTATGGTAGAATATATAATATAATCTGGATTTAAAAATATGGGTTGAGTAATATTTCTATTGCTCTAGATATAGGGCAAGGTTATTGACCGTACCTTAAGGTCTCCGTGTGTGGACGTGGGGAGCCTGAGAATCTTCTTAGCCAGATTTATATTCAGCAACAATTTACATGTTAAAACAGTTGTGGGGACCGTATAGGATAACGTATATAAAGATTATTTTGCAAACCAGTGAATGTGATTGTTCAGGTAGGCAGTTTCTATAGGAAACAACAAGGAATATGTAAGTATGAAATTGCTCAAGGCAAATACGAAATCCTCACATATGCAATGTGCTCCTGAGATTACATGACCTGAGGTACAGCCCTTCTTCAAATGTTATTCAGACTTCTCTCCGGTATGGAGTGCTAGCCAATGGGAGATATGCTGGGCAAATAAGAATGAGTAAAAATAGAAAGAAAAAAAAGAAAATGCTGCCCTCTGGAACTCTATTCTAGTGTCTGAAGAAGGCATCAATCAAAGCAGTACATAAAATAAGTTAAAATTATTTACTGCCACAGTGCTTTCTTAAAAGGCAACATTTGGGGTGAGATTTAAGAATGAGTAGGGATTAAATAAGTGATTATGGTGGGAATGATAGATATTAGAAAAAGCTCCGTATTGGGAGGGTGGTTGGCAATGAAAAGGGAATGGAACATGACATTAGCATCCACGGACAAAAAGCAAAGGGATATTCCTCACATAGGATGCTGGGTGTGGTAAACAGGGACACAGAGCCTTCATTCTGAGCACAAAGAGAAGCTGATGAACAGTTAAACGAAGTGAAGACAATACAGGTTTTTTTTTTTTTAAAAAAAGATTGCTCTTCAGATTGAAGCAGGAGGGCGGGAGAGAAAGAATGTATAAATGAACCAGTTGAGAAATTATGTCACCATAAAGATGAATATAATTGTTCATCAATTGTGTCTAGTAATAATGAAGGGATAGTTTTTTCTGTACTCTCCCATTCTAATCCAGACAGGTATACAGATAATTCTCCATTACCTGAAAAGTGACAACATTGTCTCTTCACTGCTTTTCAGTCTTGTTCCATGGGGTATGTGTATCCCACTACCTACTCAAATGTATAGAATGCTAATGTTGGTCCAATATGCAGCAGATAATTGCATTTCAAATTCTGTAAGTAATTGGATGTGTCAGCCGAAAAAAACAAATCTTACACTAACTAACCATGTAGTACAGGTCAACTCAATTGGGTCTCTGTGTTAGTAAACCTGGAGCCCCTGAAGGCAGGCAAAGTCCTCAGATTAGACTCCCAATCAATTGTTATAGAAATAATTACTTATCTGTCAAATACATGTGATATATACCTGCATTTTTCCACAACTAAACCAAAACTCTATAGGTTTCCATACATTTTTTCATGCTTCTTAGAGAATTTCAGCACTGGTTTATAATTTACAGCCTCATGTATGAAACATCAGTTTTTAACACTAAAGCCAGTAAGAGCATTAGATTACATAACGAATTAGAGAAGCGTTATTTATATTTCTGACTCAGAAATTATTAGCCAAATTATATTTTGAGTAGGTTTGATAATAGAGTAAATGATTATAGAGCTATTCAGAACAAAGGAAATTAGCTGAGAAATCTGGGAATATATTGAGATTTTATGGAATAAGATTAATCTAATGAAAATATTTCTTTTGACTAACATACGAGTAATCAATTTTCACAGGAATCAGAAATCGCTATACATTGTGAGTTCTAACTTCTTTGAATGATCTTTTCATTTATTTTAAGTATATTTGTATATTTATGCATCTGTAATCAAGGTAATGCCAAAATTTAAAAATATATTATCCAAATTAAAAAGAACAATTTATGTCCATTTAAAATTATGTTTATTTCATTTCTGATGCTTGAAAAAACTAGACCTTTAAAAATGTGAGATTTTTATAGTAAAACACAAAACCTGTTTTTCATAGCATGACTTCCATTGTCCTGTGTCACTTTTTGTCTATCATGAATCACTGAAATTGACTTGACTAAAAAAATGTATTGAAAGACTAAATGGCCTGTTTGGAATCAATTTTATTATAGCAGAATAATTGAATCTATACTTTTGATGATTCCATCATGTCCTGATTTGGGTTTTGGGGGGTGGGGAATTAGGAAGAAGAGACAGTTTGTCATCTCTCTTAAACTTATACAAATTATGAGCTAGACTTTCTCCCTGACACCTGATACTTATTTTAAATGCATATATGGGATATTTGGAAAAGTTGTAAACTGACAAACAAGTGAAAAATCCCAAAAAGTGTTTGACAGCTTTACAGAGAAATTCTTGCGTGTGTGTTTTTTTGTTTGTTTGTTTGTTTGTTTTTGAACTTTTTTATCTTCAAGACTTTGGCACCAAGAAGCAGATATGACGGTAACTCTCCTGACATTAAATTGTGATGACTGTATCATGTCATTCAAGATTAAAAGCTACAACTTGGAAAAGTGAATCTTTTCAACAGAAATCCAGAAGCTCAATCAGACCATAAAATATACTGATACTTCTACTTCTAATAGCAGATTTTGTTTCCTCATTGTGGGCATTGTTTCTATTATAAATGCCTAAGTTCTACAGTTCCAATAACACCTAAATCTAGAAAATTCATAAAAATGCATTGACTTACACCATATTTATTCCATATTTTGATTATCATTAGTCACTATACACAGTGACTATATTAAGATGGGCATGAGTTTAAAAAGTTTGAATGATTACCCTTTCCTACACCTCCATTAAAGTATGTTGCCCATTCTCCCTAACCTTGTTTATATAGACAGAAAAATGGCAAATTATTTTAATGAGAAAAGAAGAATAATTGTTAACTTTGCAGTCCCAAATATCATATAGAGTCAAAACCACTAAGGTGTACAAATTATACTTTAGTGATCAAAGCAGTTTTCAGTACATGTATATAAATATTTGGGTCAGCAGAATTTTTAGGTTATAACTTCTCAACACACATTTTGAGTTTTCATCATTTCAGAGGAGTTAGAACACATTATAATGGTCTTGTTGATAAGGATTTACCTGAATGCTCAATTCTTATCCTAAATGTCATTAACAATTAAAACATAAGCCTACTTAGTATCTTAATTGTTATAATTATATTGCATACTGTTAATAAATACAGATCAAAATATAAATTATCTATCACCTGTCTATTTATATTTTTCTTCTAAATCAGAATCCTTGGGAATTTAGTGGAAAGTTACAGGATCTTCATTTGGGAATGTTAAAAATGAAGCATGTGTATAAATGGCTTCTTCAAGAAACCATAGACATAGAGACTTTGGCTCTAAAGTTAGGCATTGCTTCGAGTGCTGTTTGTATTTTGACATACTAGTGCCCATCCGTATACAAAATTAATTCCCTTTAGGACTCTAATTCAAAACCTGTCAAAAGTCTTGCAGGCCCAACATTGCGTGTTCCCATCTGCACTGCTCTTCTTACATACCATCTGCACCTGTATCTATGGTCATACACAAGAGAAATGTAAGAATGGTGGGTAAAAGATAGCCTACGAAGGCAGTAGAAAGCTCAACTTAGAGCAATTTGGCATAGCTGTGTACAGCTGGGAAGTGAAAGCAGCAGATGGGTTATGTTGACTTCCTGAAATCAGAAATGAGACGGTTTATATCTAACAAAAATTTGCATAGCCTCTAAGGCAAAGGCATTGGAGACTTTGCAAATGATAACCAGAAATAATAAGGTGACATTTTTGAAACTGCATGTAGAGAGTAGTATAATGCAAGAAATCTATAGATACAATTTCTTTTTTTTATGAAAAAGAGAAAGAGCAAGAGCAATTTTTATGTGACAAAGTTTATGTTAAAATTGAATCTTTTCATCCATGTATAGAATATATAGGCCGTTGCAATTATAACACTAAAATGGAATGTTTAATCAAGTAACATAAAAATTCAAGAGCAGGATATATCAAGTGTCATTTGCTTTGTTTTGTGTTTTTCATTTCCATGTCTGTGTTAAGTTATAGTGTTCCTACAATGTAAGGATAGATCATCAAAAAAATAATTGATATTTGGCAGACTAAATTGATAAACTTTGCCTTGTTAAAGATTCCATAAGGCCCTTTTTTTTATAACGAGTTCATTAATGATAGAAAATATAAGTTAAGGTAAATTAACTTCTTGCAATGAAATATTTAGCTATACTATAGTGGTAATAATATAATCTCTTCTCAGAGTGATATTTCAAATTAAATTTAACATTTTAATTTATTATGAAATATGCATATTATTGTGTTCATATGATTCACATTGAGGAACTATAATCAGCCAAAATGCTGCAGATCACAATCTATATAGCTAAACAATCATATCCTTTATTTATGCAACAATAAATTATACAATATCATTTTTAATACTTTCAAGAGATACAATTTTGGGAATCAAGATATTACTATACTATTACTTGGTTTTAGGTTCAGTGTGGCTTTTAAACACTTTCTAATTCTTCTCTGCTTTGTGTGTTTACTTGGTGTCAATCCTGGTGTCTCTGAGAGGATCTGAACGATAAGGGTCAAATGCTGAGTGGTTTCCTGCACTTATCATTCCCTACTTCTATCATTTGGTATTGTTGGGTTTTATCTCAGTCACTTGAAAATCTATATAAATGAGCTTGCCTCTTTAACTGTCCTTTCAGTTCCAAAGCAAGAATGACTTTTACCCAGATCTAGAAGAAAATGTTAGAGTTTATATGACTGCTTGTGTAATAAAAAATGTCAAAATACACATTCCTCAAATTAGTTTCATGTTCCATAACCGCCCATCTCTGTTTTAATGGTCATTTGGCTGTCTGGAATCAGTATATCAGCCCATTTGAAACTGTTTAGTCCTTGGGAAAATTGCTCTGCTGTTCTTTCTCAAATGGTTCAAATGGAGCAATCATTTTCAAGGTGATCTTGAGTTTTTGAAAGAGAAAAAAAAATAGACAAAAGTTATACTTTCTGAAGAGCTATAAAAAAGTAAAATACCATTTAAGGAACGCTAAGTGGGACTTCTCCATGACAGAAACATAAAACTTCTCCTAAGACGCATACAAAGTCTTCACATTTAATACTGTTAGGAATCAGAATAGTCATTTTAATTTTTAAAATTGCACTTATTTTTAAATGAGAATAAACAGGGATGGTGTAGGAACAAGCAGAATATGTGATTATCTGCATGTCTCAAGGGAGGCTAAAATGTATTCAAAATTATGTTCTCAAACTTTCTTGATATCCTTTGTTTTACTGTGTTGTGTGCTATAAATTCATTAAAATAATTTGTGATGAAAGGCAAATAAACAGGTGCATTAGAGTATATCTTAAATTTATTTATACCTTAATGTAGCTTGCGTGTTTCCTTTTCTTCTTGTCATTAGTTAAGTTACAAAAAAAGTCCCAATTAGAATTTTGATGAATTATTTTGAAAATAGAAAGGTTATTTTAGAATAAAATTTATTTCTTACATGTCAAACCTAGGTAAAGTGAATAGGTCCTGGAATAGGAATTATACTAGGATATTAAATAAATAAGATTAATGGACAACAAAATACGAATATAAAATAAATGTGGTAGAAGACCATCAATTTGGCAAATTTATCAATTTAGTCATTTTTTTAAATTAAAATTTAATAAAAGTTTTCTGTAAGAATACACTGGATAAAGGACAGAGATTGTATTTTTTTAATGTGAATGCTGATCTAATAATAATGATCCAAAAAACTTTGCTGAATGAATTTTGAAGTTAGGTTGGAAAAACTCAGTAATTTATTCAAATTGTCTGCCGTGGGCTCAGGAAAGGATTGTTGCAGCTGGCCCAGCAATGAATTTGGCAGTCTTTCTTTTTATTTAGCTTCTTTACCTTTCCAATTTTGCTTTTTTTATTCATCTCATTTTTTCCCTCTCAAATATATTTTATTATTTTTACCTAAGTTATATAATATTTAGTGTGTTTTTTTTTTTCAGGCTATGACTTATACCAACTTATTTTTATTTCTGTAATTCTCCAAACTATGATTATTTAATATGCCAAAATTTCTTTAACCATAGACCATGACATTTTCTTAAACAAATTATCAAATTTTTTCTACCAGCCACAAACCCAAATTTTCTGGCTTTTAACACATTCATTGTAGGCTTAATTGAATCTATCATTTCATTTTCAAATTAAATATTTATGTTTTCGATATTCTATTTTCTATTTTCTATATTCTATATTCCATATTATAGATTTATATTAATGAGAGTGTCCTAAAAGTTATCTAAGTTATTGTCTAACTTAGAAAATTGCATAATTGGATCCTAGAATGTTGGAGATTTATTCAGAACTATATAATTAGTAGCAGCATAAAGTTTGAAGCCAAGTCAAAGAGATGATTTTCTAATGATTTCAAGATAATCTGTGGAATTTCTTATTACTATGGTATACACCTTCTGGGGCATTCTTGGTCTAATAAATATGTCATCACATTTTCAATTTATTGGATGGGAAGAGATCAGATTTAGAATGTCAATGTTTCTAAGGACCTAGATTCAGACTAAGGATTACACATTTGAATGCGGACTTTCAGCCAGGATTTATAATCAGTTATTTTGAAAGAATCATCTAGAATTCTGGCATTTAGTAAATGCCTCGGTTTTCTCTAAATTTCAGCTAAATGCTATTGGGCACAAGTATTAGATAATACATTGTAAGAAAGACTGGCTTTGGTGTTACAGAGAATTGGTTTTAAATTTGTTTCCACTTAGCGGATATTTGATCTTTTAGAATGCTCTTGGTAATCCTCGGATTCAGTTCCAGAGACATTTTTTCTCTGTATATTTTGTTTTAGGTGAAGGTTTCTTATCTGTGGCCTTGGCTGAAGCCCCTGGACTTCAATCTCTTACGGAAAATTCCCAAATCATATGTCATGGTTTTGCCTCATCTAATTATGGACCCTCAAGCTATCATGGTACATAATTAAACATCCGCTATACATAAGCCCTCCTCTATGATGTCAAGATAGCTTTCAGCTTTCTCTCCAAGACTGTCTTACTCTCGTAATGTCATTGATGTTGGCTAGAATAAGCTTCCTTAAATAACTGATGTACACACAGACATGTGATAATTCGCACTCTCATACCAGACATTATTTTTTGGTGTGTGAGTCTTAGAGAAATAGGTCAAAATAAAAGCAATGGATCACATTTTTACTTTTGGAGATCATTAAAGTAATAGACATGTTTCAGGTGACATATTTCCCTTGAGTTAGTAGATTGTTTTGGAAGGTGACAGGATTAAGTATATATGGAGGCTGAATTGTCATGATATTTATAAACCCTATTAATCATTAGACAATTTTTATAGGTCAGGTTTCTGCTAACTTAAGAATGTGGACATTTTGATGATAATGTAGAAGCATCCAATATTTGACCACTGAAAAGTCACTAATTCTATTTGTCATGATTAAAAAACAAATATTTTATAGTGTATCTCAATTATGGTGATGTTGCCATTGGTCGACGCCTACTTGAAACACTGGACATTATATGCCAAGGTCTAATCAGTGTGGGAGAATAAAACCAAGGTACAAGCCCCGGAATCTATGTTTATATTCCAAATAGGAGATACCAGCAGGAAAAGGGGATTAGACTTTACTAGTAAAAAGATTCAGGCTGGGAAAGGCATTAACATATGTAATGGATCTCTGGATAATGGTTCTTGTTGATAAAATAATGTTTTATAATTTGTCATTATTTTTCCTCCCAAAATCTCTTTCAAGGGACTTAATAGAGTTAAGTTTATGTGTATACTGCTAATGAATGTTACAGTAATGCATATTCTGCTGTATTGCCAAATATGGTTTTACTGAATTTTGGGTAACAGTTGCCATAATTTATCTAATTTTTAAGGTTAAATATTTTTCTATTAGTAACTCCTCAAAAGAACCCCTTGTACTATTTAAGATATTCTTAAATATAACTATAATGCAATAATTAAAATGCAGTTATGTTATATACTAATAGTAGTGGTGTTATTTTATTTATATATAGTATATAAAATATACTAATTGGAAATAAGCTGTAATAAATGATTTTGTTTGCAGTTGTTTAAATATTCTTTGTTCAAAGATTTTAAGGACTAAGAATTGCATATCAAGTAAATAAAACTGATTAGATTTTCCATGACAAAAACACAACAATGATATGTAGATCTTTTCCCCTGAGGTTATATCAGAACTGTACTTTATGCATAGTATGAACACAAGCTGGGACATATAATATACTTTACATTTATTAAGCCCTAGTTGCTTGGACCATGAACTATAATGATATATTTTCTAGGTGACTTAAATTTCGTTTTCAAGGCATCTTTGTTTACCCCAAATTTTTAATATTACAAGTGATATTTATAATAAAATGTTTGATTTGAGAATGGATGCCCACGCTACTATAGGTTGCTGCTGGATAAATATTGCACAATGTTTAAGAGTGTAAGAAGTACTTTTCTAAATGCCTCATCAATACTTTGAGATAATATCAAGCAAGGCATATATGGGGAAAAACATTCTAATTTTGACCCTATCTTACCGTATTTCCCTGAAAAATAAGACCTAACCGGAAAATAAGCCCTAGCATGAGTTTTCAGGATGATATCCCCTGAACATAAGATCTAATGCATCTTTTGGAGCAAAACTTAATATAAGACCTGGTTTTATTTTGGGGGAAACACGGTAGTACATATATACATATAATAATAATTGAATACAGATGACACCGAACTAAAGGAAAGACACTAAATTGTTCTCCCCTTTACTGAGCTCAAGGTCCATATGGTTGATGTGAGGAAATAATCCCAGTTAATTGGAGAAGTGCAGGAAAGTATTGTTCTCAAAGGACATCCAACATTAAGTCAGAGAGTTAAAGAGATGAAGACAATATTTTAAGCTGTACCAAATAGAAACAAATTTGGTGTAGAGTAGACCCCCAATTTTGTATTTCTTATAAATCCCTCACAGGATAACAATACAGCTGGTCTACGTACAATGATTTTGGTAGCAAGTCTATTGGCCAAATGACTCATAGGCTTACGCTGTAGACAGAAAGTAGGACTAAGCAGGGCAGTTGGATCTTTTTCTTTGAGGAAGGTGAGCACTAAGCTTAGTGGTCAGAAGACTAATATTCCACTGCCAGAATGGATGCTTGGATACATATTACTTACTCATACCTCTCTAAATGCTTTGTGAGCTGTTTAAGGGGAGAATTAACATGGAATTTTAAAACTTTTTATTAATTTTTAAGAATGTCTACTCGATACAATATAAGTTCTAAATAAATACTTTTTTTTTTTTAATTAATTCATCAGTGTGGACCTTTTATCTAAAGGGAAAGGATATTCATTCATGGATAGATTGTATTAAATAAGCTGAATAATAAAGCAATCACTGCACTTTAAACAATTGTAACTTACTCAATCCTTTGAATTAATATTATGTAACTTCTAGTGATTTGGTTTCATTTTTATATTTGTTAAAGCCACTTATCACATTTTTAATTATATCCAATTTAATTTAATTACAATTGCCAAATGTACTTTATTATTATGTGAGGTAGAAATAGCCATGAGATAAATTATACATGGAAGTGGTATAATGTATAGTCTCACATTTCATATATCCATATATGTGCTATATTATCATGAACTTCAGTCTGTATATAACAAATATTTTTATATAAGTTAATATTTTATGTGGTATTTCTAGTAAATGTAACTGCTGATAATATTGAATAATTTACTTCTCTTTTAAGTCAAGTAAAATATGCACTAAATTATCCACAATTGCTAAACCAGTGTACTATCTGATCTAATATTTTTCTTTTGTCTCTTTTTTTTTTTTTTGGTGGGATTATATTCAATCCCATTTAATTAACCAAATATTTACTGCACAACTTTTATTACCAAAACATTACAAACTATGCTCTGGGGATATGATGGTGAGTTAAAATTTATGGTATTACTCACATTAGAGTCGTATGGAGCCAATAAGCCTCTAAGTTCTAGGTAAAGTGCATAGTGTTCTGTGTAAGCAGTGTAACAGCTGAGAAAAGTGACACAGGAATGCAGAGAATTTAGACGAATTTCATTCATTACATTTGTATAGGACTTGAAAGGAAATTTGTGCATTTGATCTGGACCTTGAAAATTAAATAAGATGTATGTAGATAAAGTTTTGATGCTGAGAAAAAAAAGAAAAAAAAACATGTAAATATCTCATTCGGTTTGGGCAGGTATGGCAAAGCACCATTGACCGGGTGGCTGATAAACAACATAAATTTATTTCCCATAGTTTTAGAGGCTGGAAGTTCTAAATTAGCATGCCAGGATACCCAAGTTGTGCTGAGGGGTCTCTTTTTGGTTACACTGCTAACATCTGTATCCTATATGTCGGTAAGAGGGCAAGATAACTCTCTAAGGTCACTTTCATAAGGGCGCTAATTCCATTCATGTGGGCCCCACCCTCATGACCTAATCACCTCCAAATACATCATATTGGGATTATGATTGTGAATTTTGGAGGGCATAAGCATTCAGCCCATTAGAATAAGCAAGACCAAAGACATTTAAATGTAGTGCAGATAGTATTTTAGACAACCAGCATGGAGGTGTGAAAGTAGGAGAGGTAGCCAGAACAGAAATTTGGAAGCAGAAACATAAAGGCACTTGGAGACAATATCAGTATGTTTTCTGAAAAGATGTTAAGTATATACTGTTTGGGGTAGAAATACAGAAAGAGAGTCAGATGTGTTTACACTAACCATGATTTTTAAATGATAATTATTAATACAATTTAATATGATATTTTATATGTAATTGTAATATACATAGCTACATGAAATTGAAAATATAAGAAAGAACTGAGTTTGAACTGAAGACTGGTATGTCATAAAAAATAACCCTTATTCAGTCAGTATATTCATTCAACTACAGGCATGGCTTATTAGTAATATTTTTTAAACTGTAGCATCAGTATGTCATGTTAGGAAATGCAGAAATACCAGTCAATTCCATTTCGTCAGGTGCAGTGATGAACATAGAAATATAATATTTTGGTGACTCTGATTTGCATCATCCTCAGCTGAGTAAAGGTTAGAGGTTGGTATTGTCTTTAAAGATGGGTCTACTGCAGAGATTGGCACTGTCTGAGCCAACTTGATTCAAAAGAATGTGCAGCATTTAAATGTGCAGTGCATATGAAACATAATTCTATATACATTGGCGAAGATTAAAGGGAGAAGTTAAACAACTTATGGTATTAAAGAATAGTTTCCAAAGAAGCACTAAAACTTGCCAGGGGCTAGAACTGACAGGGAAGCCAAGATCCTGAAGAGCTAAGGTGATGTCACAGTTCGGAGGTGGGATGGCTTGGGCAGTGGCAGTAGAAGACTAATAGGTGACAATTGTAAATTACAATGATTTATTGGATAATACCTTAGCTGTGAGTTAAAATGATTGTACACAGCCTGTTTTAATGCACTCTCCTCAGCATAGTAAGTAAAAGACTTGACTACATCTAATGCAGTGATTATCAACTAAGCCTTTACCCCAAAATCACTTGGGGAAAACATCTAAGCAGTGTTGATGTCCACGACCTATTGCAGATCAACTGAATCAGTATCTCAGAATAAGACATTGTCATTTGTAAAAGTTCCCAAGATTATTCATATATGTGTGTGTGCGCACGTGCACACACCTACACACACGCATACATATATATGATTAAAAACTATTACTGATCCAATTGATCAGGAAATTGAATGAAAAACAAAAATTCTCAGGAGTTATAGCAAAGAAATTCACCTCCATCCATGCATTCCATAAGATGGCATTGACAATTACTCTGTGACTAAGTAATAACGGTAATTTTTTTTTTCTGGGATATATAAAGAACTCCAATTAATCAATTAGAAAAGAAAAGCAACATAATAGAACATCAGGTGATGAATATGACAGACAATTCAGAACTGAAAAAAAAATGTCCAATTAAAATTTTGAAAAGATGCTCAGTCTAACTGATAATCAAGGCGACAACATTTTACACTAAAATATTTCACTTTCTTATACCTGGCAAATTTTTGGAAGTTTAACTCTGTAGGGGGAAGAATGGAAACGTAAATGCATCTATACAGCCAGTTGAATATAAATTGTATTTAAAAAAGAAAAATATGGTGGAAAATTTGGAAGCATTATCATTAAAATTAAATATCTGAATGCCATAAAAGAGATAAATTCTACTTCTGGCAAAATGCCCTGCCAAAATACTCAACACATTTGCACAAGCTTTTCAAATTACATTATATATTTCAGCATTGATTGTAATAGAAAAAAATCTGGATATAACCTAAATTTTTATAAAATAAGATAGTAGATATACACTTAGGTATATTCATACAAATGAATTAAATAAATTAACAATAGTTACATGCATCAACATGGATGAGTTTTGTATACATACATGTACATATGTGTATTATGTATGAGCAGTTTTGGTAAGCAACTTTGTTAGGGAGACTTTATATATTAAATATATAAAATAATTCATAGGAGATGTACTACCCAGCTAATGCAGAGTGTTTGATCTGTCAAGAGGCTTAACAATGGGATAGAGAAAGAATCACAAAAGATTGAGGTATATCTTAATTTTTTTTCTGAAAAAAATTTGAAGCAAACGCTGAAAAACAAAGATTTGTTTTAGCCAAAGTGTCTGTTATTCTTATTTTCTGTTTGGGATGTGCATAATAAAATGTAATTTAAAACACCAATTTAAAATTGTATAAATTTTGATATATTTATTTATTGGCCAGTTCCTGTAGAAAATTAATCAATACTATTTGTGTTGTTGTAGCAGTAGACTGTGAATTGAGCACAATTAATATGTGGGAGGTAGGGGTGAGCCCAGCAACATTGAGGTGTCATAGAATGTTAGGATTCACGGTTTCTCTTCAGTTTCTGTGATTCATGCCTAAATAAAATTAAATGGATATTCACACTAATATGTAAACTCCTCATGATGGCAGTTTTTATCTGTTTTGTTCATTTCTGTATCATCATTAGGCACCTAAACATTGCCTGGATCATAGTTGCTCCTCAAATATTTTCTGAATAAAGGAAGTCTTTTAATAAAATCACCTTATTTTAATCCCAAGGTCGGGGATCATTAAATATCATTCAATATAAATCATTTTGACTAGCAAAGGGAAATTCACAAATGAAATAAATTTCAAACTGAAAGCATTTTCTATAGCAAGTTTCTTGATGACCAATGATTATTTGAGTTTATTTTTAGCCCCAATAACAATTTTGGTCATCAGTGATAAAGACAATGCATGAACTCTATTTGGTGTTTGAATGATGGTAAGGATATCCTTAGAGGACCAAAGCTCCTCAAGAGTTTATGAAAATGACCTCTTTGTTCTTGTTTCATCTCAATGAGCAAAAGGTGGTGTTATAAGGAGATTGTCCTGCTTCCACTATAACAATACTTCATCAAGGTAAATTAAGAAATAATTGGAAACAACCCTGTAACACATTTTCTGTTATGTTTATAGTTATGTAAATGTGACCAAGAAGACTTTCAGTATTTTCAATGAGCAAGACATTCTAATCTATAGAAGCAATTCCATATGTGTTCACAGAGAAGAATAGTAGATGCCATCCTTCAGATTCTAGACCTTTCTGAGATTCTCATCTAAATACAAGCAGTTATACGATGCTGAAAAATATGCTTAGCAAGAAATTCATAGCTTGGATAAATATGTAATCTTTAATCTAAAAAAGATATTAAAACTAATTAAAATAATATAATTTTCAAAATATCTATTAGCCAAGAAGTTAATTTTATATCAGTGGGCTTACACCTTAAAAAACAAACAAACAAAAAAAACTTCTACTTTTGGGGTTTTGCAAACAGTCATTAGACTGACGAAAGCTATGGGGAAGATGGAGAAATCTTCTCTTCTGTCTTTTATCACACTAAGTGGAAGCTTGTGGTGGAGGGGTCAGCGAAACTCCTGCATTTGTTCAGGTGTGAATTTGGCAGTCTGGGCTTCAATATTGGAATCATATTTACATTCCTTTTTTGACTCTCAGTGTGTTCATTCTCCCTAAAAGTTTTTATCTTTGGAATTGTAAACATTCCCCATTTGATAAACTACGTATTAAACCTATACCTGGGCTCTTTTATTTATTTCTTACCACCCTTGTTTTATTTCTTTCAAAAGGGTCAAAATCTTTTTTCTGGGAATAAAAGCTTTACTCATCTGGTATCCAAAAAACACACAACCCAGTTGGTCTTCTGCAAACCTCTACATATCATAATGACGTATCTGCAGGGGCAGATCCTTTGGATATCAAATGCTGCTGAGCATTATTGATTCAGATTCCCTTAATTCCCTGGATTTGCTGAGTTAATATCTGTTACCTCTAGGGAGACCCTCAGCTCATCTGCAATGGACATCCTGTACCCAATCCTTCCATTCTACATAGGCTTTCCCTCCATACACCCAGCAGTTTCATTTGAATGATATATTGGCATACCAACTTTCCTCTATGAGATCATGCTCTGTTTTGTATCGTTCAAACATCTCCAATGTCATACATTTGCATAGGAAATCCTCTCAATACAAAATCATGCAAAAAATTGTCTAATGGGTATGTTGCCATTTAGAATTTAAAATAACAGCTTCCTTGTCTTAATTTGTAATCACTGAATTCCATGAACATTTCTGTGATAGTAGTAGAAAATTAATAAACATCTATTTACCTTGACTAATTTCTGACTCATATACATTTTTATGACCACATATTTTAGGGCTTCTATGTTGTGCAGGATTGTCTGTTATTAACTAAGCACCACCTCCATTTCTTTCCAACACAGGTAACTGTATTTCTCCAAATCACTTTTCAGTAGGCCCAGGCTTAGAATTTGCCATGAGAGGCAAATTTGGAAGGTGGAAGGGAGGAAGAAGGCACTAGTCTCTGGAAGCCATGGTGTTCAGAGTCAATGGAACCAGGCACACGATTTTCAGTTTTCCACTTGTGGCTAGTTTCCACTTAGGAAAGACTACAGATTCCTTTCTAAAATTCCTTGGATAAATCTTGGTGCGCTTTTGCCCAAGATTCATTTCCTCTTCCTGTTCCAGTGTTCCAAGGTTCTGATCTGCCTCCAGCAGTGTTCCCGCCTTCTCTCTCTCACCTCCTCCACATCCATGCAAACCTTAATTTTTGACCTGTGCTCCATACCCTCTCATGCTTTCAGTGACTCTTATCCTGTGATGGAATCTGGAATGACCGTATGTTTATAGTGCTTTTGGTCAGGAGTGGATTTGTATCCCATTGATTCCAAGTGTTCTGATTGTTTGGCAAGGCATCAATTTCTGTTGGTAACCTAATTAACAGAGGTCTATGTGTCTTTCCTCCTCAAAGACCTGTATAACTAGTTACTAATCAAAGAAGAAGGTTCAATAAACAAGTGCCGTCATGCTAAATTTTAGAATACATTCTTTGTTGTATATTACCACCCAACCAGGTATGAAAATCTGTAAACAGATAATTATCAAATATATCACTTCCTTCTTAAGTTATGAACTATATGTGACAAACTATTGAATATCAAACATTATGAGATTTTAACTGGGGTGAAATTCTGAATTTCCTCTAAACTAGAGTTTTTATTTAACAAATACTTATTGAGTTTCTTCTATTTGTATTGCAGCAAAATACTGCAAATATAAAAAACACATTATTTTGTATTCTACCCTTTAAGATAATTCATGTATTGGGTGAGATAATGTGTGAAAAAAATTATTATAATTTAAAAAGCTCATTCTTATGAGAATAGATGTTTTATGTGTGTGTGTGTGTGTGTGTGTGTGTGTGTGTTTCACCAGAAAAACAATATTAGTTAAGCTAACCACAACAGGCCACTCTAGTGTGTTATTTCATACTCTGGCCTTAATTGATCCAAATGATAGACACTTGATGAGGTGCATATTTTTCAGCCTTTGATAGTATCAACCTGAAAATAATCCTATATATAGAAAAATGCCCCTATGTATAGCCAGTCAAAATAGAGAGTAGTCAAAACAGTTAATAACTGAACAGAATAAAAATAAGTTATATGTATATATGATAATTGAATTCCTTAGTATAAATGTTCTATTTTGTATTTGGAGCACTTAAATAACTGAACAAAATATCAGTTTCTACAATTTACTCCACTCTTAGAGGCAATCAACCAATAAATTCATCTAATGTTAGTTATGACTTTTGGTTGAAGTTTATTTCTGTTGTCATCAAATTTGTTTGAAAAAGGGAAAAAATGACAGTAATAATATTAATTGGATAACTACTAATTATTGTGAAAGTGAAAATTACGTTGTATTCTATTAACTTTGGAAGATTGGTGATACCAAATTATCCTACAGAATACCTATAAATGTGAGATTTCTAAAATATGTATATACACTTTTATATATAAAATTTTATATACACAATATACTATATATATATATATATATATATATATATATATATATATATATATATTATATATATATACACTTTTCCAACTGCTCATGTTTTCAACAATCTTGGTGTGCTAATTATCTAATTAACTTGGATAGACGATCCAATTATAATTCTGAAGTTCACTGTGGCAGTATAATTATTTTTTTATAATCATTAACTTGGCTTAATCACCTTTAACACAAGTTTTGTAGGTCCTCAACTAATTAGTTTTAGTAGCTAATTACTGAATATTGAGAAATTGGATTTTCACTAAGATCTGATAACGTCTATTGTCATCTGGGCAGGAATGTGAGGACACTGTGTACATGACACTAAATAAAGTTCACTAAAGGTCAATTTTCGTTGAACTCAAATTCTATAATATAATTGATTTATAGGGAAATGTATAGATGCATAGCAAGTAGTCCATCATTAACTTCTAATAGAATCATTAGCTTCTAATAGAATCTTTGATTTTGTCCACATGTAAACTCCCCTTCCATGCAAATTAAGTAATGATGAAAAAGTCAATTTCAGTTGCAGCTTTAACTAAAATGATTTTTTAAAGTTAAACTCTTAAGGGAAAAAAATGATAAATGAGGAAAATTAATACCTTATTTAGAAGTAAATATAACTTTTCTAATTCTATGTTCATTTGTTATTACTTACTTTAAGGTTCTTTTTTGTTTAAATTTCAGTCCCTTACATCTTTCCCTAAATTTGGCATTCTCTATTTTTCTATTTTAAAGGCAATACGCAGTATTTCTAAATTCTAACACCAGTTATAAATGTTTCTCTCTGCTGTATGATATTCACTTTGAAAAGTCACTTGCTGAAAGTCATTTACGTTGGCAAATTATATTCATTATAAATTCTGGAAACGAGTTCAATAGATATTTGTTCCCTTTGGATTATTATTTGGATGTAATACACTGATTTTGTCCCCAAAGATGAATCAAAGTATTTCCATATTTATGAAAAATAAGTAGTCAAATATATCTGAAATTATGCATACGAATACCCAATGGCACATACACTATAATTTAAATTTATAACTTCAGAAATGTTGCCATCTGTCTTACAAACAGCAAGAAACCAGCCTTAAATAACTCAAATGTGATTCATTTTTATTAAATTGTATTGTTTGTATATTAAACTATAAAATAATTCATATAAATTGGCAAAATCATTAGGGAATAAAAAATAGATTGTGTATCTCTTTATCATCTTTGTTTTAACCAGAAAAAAAGAAACCATCATGCTTATGGAATAAAGTTTAAGATAAACTGGATTTACTAATGTCAAATAAGAAGTCAGAATAATTCACAATCAACGACTTGTAGGGTTCAATACAGATCGGACAAGAAATATTTAAACTACTACTGCCTGTAGACACTCCCCAACCTACTTTTTTCCCAAGGGATAGAGATTGACACTAAGGGAAAATAAATAAATAAATAAATAATCTGCTCAGTGTTAAATAGTGCCAAGTTGTGGAAATATGTGACAGTTCTAATTCTCATTGCATTTCTGCTGTGCTATATTGCTTCTTACTAAGTCCCAGCAAGAAATCATAGGACAGAAGAGAAAACATTGGTTCTTCCTTCAAGAATAGTTGTCATCTTATTATCAAAACTGAATGCAAGAAAAATTACCTAAATTAGTAATTGAGAAGATACACAAGCCATATTCATTAATTTAAGTGCTAGACACACAAAACTGTTGGCAAGTTGTATAAATTATATAAAATTTACATATTATGAGTAATGTTTCTTTTCTACATAGTACAATTTATCTTAATTCACACTAAAGTGATTTGAAAATTGGAAAACATGTTGGAAATGTCTTCCTACTTAGAATTATTATATAGTTGTCCTCTCTATTAACTGATGTGCGATACAAAATGATATTCACTAGTTTTTGTGTGAACAAATAGGTAATAAATACAATAGGTAATATATGCCTATGGTTCAGAAGTTCAACAAGATTGAAGGGCACATTTTGTATAGTAAGATTATATGAACACTTACTTCAGTTGTATAGTCCTCCTAGTCCCCTCTCCAATGTCAACCAGTCATCTTTAGCACCTAATTATGGTTCATACAGAGATATCTAAGCATATTTTATAGATTTCAATACATAGTAGCATATAGTAGCCCATTTGGCAGATTGGTCTTTCAGTTAATAGTATTTTTTTCATGAAATAATTTTCAGTATCTACGGAATACTCCATTGGCATTTTTGTAATTATTTAATTTGACATTTACTAAGGCATACTTTATATTTTTTATGCTAGACATAATTTAATTTCCTTCCTTAAAGAATATTTCACTAAATATCACGTCACACATGTCCAAGTATATCTGTATCAAAAATTTCTATATATGATGGCTACATCAAGGGATGTGGTAGATTGATATTAATGTCTCTAATAGGTCACCCTGCCTAGCACCCATGCCCTTTGACATGAGACTTTCAAATGAATCTTGATAAAGAGATGGGGTTTATTTCCCTAGCCCTTGATTATGAGTATAGCTGTGTAACTGGTTTGTGGACCAGTGCAATGTTGGAGAGCAGGATGCAAGAGAGGATTGAAAGACACTTTCAAGACTACACTTGCTTGCCTTGTACTTCTCCCTTCATCATGAGAAGATGATCACACTAGCCTTTTGGAGTGCTGTGAGAGGCACCAGGACTGCTGAATAGGTTGCCAACACATATTGATCCCAGGAATGCAATGGAGGCCAGCAAGGCCAGAAGAACTAACCCGCCTAAATCACTGTTTTCTTGCTTGTGAGAGTTCAAAACTAATTGTGTTTAAGCTACTGAGTTTGGGATTGTTTGCTATATAGCATTTTTATTGGAATTGATAACCAACATAAATGAATGTGTGTTTTTTCATTTGAATAGAGATTATGCTATTAATAAGAATGATACCATATTTTACTCTAACCAGCAATATAAGTAAGAGAACAAAGCACTATGAGGTTAATTTGTTGTTATTTTCCAATTGGATAGATGAAAAATAGTATTCATTATAGGTTGTATTTCTTATAGGTAAGATCATTATGCAACAATAGAAATTAAAATATTGGCAATTCAACTGAAGGACACTGTGAATTCCTCCTGATTATATAATCTTTCTTTCCCCACTTGATCACAATCCTAAATTTGGTTTGTATCATTACATATAAATGTAAATAATTCAGAGAAAAAATACCACATTTATTTTTATGGTATTTTCTAGATACATCATTCTCATTTTACTTTGTTTAAAATGCCTATACTCTTAACATTTTTAATAGTGTCTTTTTATTATATATATATATATATATATATATATATATATATATATATATTTATATATATATATATATATATATATGATAATTTTAGGTCAATAATAGCTATTTTGAATAGAGATATATCTTGATGTATTGCTGCATCATTTGTGTAGTTCCTTTTTATATATGTTTACTTTTTCATTTTTTTGCCATTTTTATTTATTAAACTTTATTGTGGTACTAATTCCACTGTTTTTAAGTAAACTTTTATTCTTCAATTATTTACATTAAGCATGTTAAAGAAAATTAAGCGCAATAAATCAATTTACTGAAGAAAAATCAGAACACTCTAACTTTGAACAGTCTTTTTTTGTTTTACATTTTAATATTACTCAGAATTTTAGTTCTTTGATTCTTTAAATATTTTGTCAAATGAAATACACTATCATTACTTCTATATAGTTAAAGTTTGCTTATACTTATGTACAAATTTATCAATATTGTAAATCAACTTTTATTTACATCTCAGAACTTTTTTTTTAATGCATATTTCCTGTTTTCCAAACTATTACCATGAAAAGATACAATGGAAATATCGAATTAACAGAAAACAAAAGTGAAAATGGCTACAGGAAATCTTTGTATATCAATAATCATCCTAAATGTAAGTAGACTGAACTCACCAATAAAAAGATACAGAGTAGCAAATTGGATGAAAAAACAAAACCCCACCATACACAGCCTCCAAGAGACACATCTCAGCCACAAGGACAAATATAGACTCAAAAAAAAAAAAAAAATGTGGAAAATGATACTCCAAGCAAGTGACATCCAGAGAAAATCAGGTGTATTCATACTTATATCTAACAAAACAGACTTCAGTATAAAAAAGTAACAGGAGACAATGTGCGTTGTCTTCTATTTATGTGTTATGTCCTCTTATAGTATTGTCCCCTTTATCATTATGGATATTTCATAATGATAAAGAGGACAATACAATAAGAGGACATAATGCATATCAATATATATGCACCCAATCAGTGAGCACAAAATATACAAAGCAACGAGTAGCAGAACTAAAGGAAGAAACTGATAGAAAATAAAATTATAGTAGGGGACCAAAAAACACCATTGACAGCTATAGATAGATCATTCAAACAGAAAATCAGTAAGGAAATACCAGCCTTAAAAAATACATTAGACCAAATGGACATAACTGACATTTACAGAGCCTTTCATGCTAGAATACCAGACTATACATTCTTTTCTGGTGTACATGGAACATTATCAAGGATAGGGTATATCTTTGGACACAGAACTAGCCTCAGCAAATTTAAGAAAATTGAAGTGATACCATGCATATTTTATGACCACAAGAGTTTGAAATTGGAGATGAACTGCAAAAAGAAAGTGAGGGAAAAACACAAATACATGGAGATTAAACAAAATATTATTAAAGAATGACTGCATTAAAGAAGAAATGCAAGCAGAGATCAAAAAATACATAGAAACAAATTGTAATGAAAATATATCCTATCAAAATTATTGGGATGCAGTAAAAGCAGTAATAAGAGGGAAATTTATATCATTACCGCTGGCTTTTAACAAACAAGAAAAATCTCAGGTAAACAACCTGATGGTATACCTTAAAGGCATAGAAAAAGAAGAACAAGTGAAACCCAAAGTCAGAAGAAGGAAGGAAATAAAAATCAGAGCAGAACTAAATAAAACAGAGAACAAAAAGACAATAGAAGAAAATAATGCAACAAATTGCTGATTCTTTGAAAATGATTAACAAAATTGACAACCCTTGACTAGGCTCACTAAGGAAAAAATAGGAAATGAATAAATAATCAAAATCAGAAATGAAAGACGAATAGTAGTTACGAATACCACAGAAATACAAAGGATCATATAAGAATACAATGAAGGGCTATATGCCACCAAAGTCAATTATTTAGAAGTAATGGACAAAATTTTAGAAACATATAGCCTTCATATAATGAATTCCAAAGAACTAGATACTCAAAATAGACCAAACAACAGTAAGGAAATTGAAACAATCTTCCAAAAGCTTCCCAAAAGCAAAAGTCCAGGACCAGATGACTTCACTAGGACATTCTATTACATATTTAAAGATTTAATACCAGTTCTCCTCAAACTCTTCTTAAATATTGAAGAGGCCATAGTCCATAACTCATATTATGAGGCCAAAATTACCCTGATATCAAAACCTGGTAAGGGTAATACACAAGGAAAAAAAAATACGGATCAATATCTCTGACGAATACTGCTGCAAAAATCCTAAACAAAATTCTAGCAAATCAAATACAACAATGCATTAAAAAGATTATATATCAAAAGCATGTGAAGTTCATTCCAGGGGCACTAGAATGGTTCAACATATGCAAATTGATCAATATCATACACCACATACACGAAATAAAGGATAAGTATCATGTGATTACATCAATAGATGCAGAAAAAGCATTTGGCAAAGTATAGCATCCATTTATGAATAAAACACTTAATAAAATGGGTATAGAATGAAAATACCAAAACATAGTAAAGGCCATATATGAAAAACACTTAGCTAATATCATAATTAATGGTGAAAAACTGAAGTCCTTTTCTCTATGTTCAGGAACACTACAAAGTTGTCCCCTACCACCTCTGCTATTGAACATAGTACTGGAAGTCCTAGCCAAAGCAATCAGCCAAGAGAAAGAAATAAAGGCATCCAAAGTAGAAATGAAGAAATTAAATTGTCACTTTTTGCAGACGACATAATTCTTTACGTAGAAAAAAACCCCAAAGACTCCACCAAAAACTTTTAGAAACAATAAACGAATACAGTAAAGTTGCTGGGTACAAAGTCAATGTACAAAAATCCATTGCATTCCTACATGTTAAATATGAAATTGCAGAAAAATAAATGAAAACAAAATTCACTTTGCAACTTCAACACAAAGAATAAAATACCTAGGAATACATTTAAGAAAGGATGTGAAGCACCTACAAACTGAAGAATATGACATTCTTAAAAGAAACTGAAGAAGACACAAAGAAATGGAAAGCTATTCTATGTTGAAAGCTATTCTATGTTGGATTGGAAGAGTCAACATAGTTAAAATGGCCGTATTATCCAAACAATATAAAGATTTAATGTCATACTCATCAAAATCCCAATGACATTTTTTTTTTCAAAATATAGAAGAAAAATAATCAGATTTGTATGGAAACAAAAAAGATCCCAAATTGCCAAAGCAATCCTAAGAAAAAAGAAGAAAGCTGAAGGTTGAACACTCCCTAACTTCAATTTGTACTACAAAGTGACAATAATCAAAACATCATCGTATTGGAAGAAAACAGACACACAGTGCAATGGATTAGAGTTGAATACCCAGTAATAAACCCACATATATATGGATAGAGAATTTTCAACAAAGGAGTCAAAAATATACGATGGAGAAAACAAAGTCTCTTCAATAAAGAGTGTTGGGAATATTGGAAAGCCACTTGCAAAATAATGAAACTACAGTGCTGTCACCCTATACCAAAATGAACTCCAACTGGATGAAAGATCTAAATATTAAGCCAGAAACAATAAATTGCTTAGAAGAAAGCATAGGTACTAAACTTATGGATTTTGAGTTTGAAGAGGATTTTATGAATTGACCTCAAAGAAAAAGGAAGTAAAGCAAAAATAAATGAATGGGACAATTTTGAACTAAAAACTTCTGCATTGCAAAATAAACCATTAAAAAAAAAGATCCAAGCAAACTTAGAGGAGAAGATATTTGGAAACAACGCCTTTGATAAAGGGATAATATCCAAAATATATGAAGAACCCTTATAAGTCTACAACAACAACAAAGCAATTCAATTATACAATGGGCAGAGGACCTGAACAGAAACTTCTCCCAAGAATACATACAAATGGCCAACAGATACAGGAAATAATGCTCAACTTCACTAGTTGTTAGGGAAATGCAAATCAAAATCACAGTGAGGTATCACCTTACACCTGTTAAAATAGCTATCATCAAGAAGACAAATAATAAGTGTCGGAGAGGCTGTAGAGGAAAAGGAACACTCATACATTGTTCGTGGAAATGTAAATTGGTATAGCCTCTATGGAATAGAGTACAGAGGGTTCTCAAAAATTTATGAATAGATTTACCATGTAACTCAGCAATCCTGCTTCTGGGTATCTATCCACAAAATCTGAAAACATTCATCCATAAAGATGTACTCCAATGTTAATTGCGGCATTATTCACAGTGACCAAGACATGAACATAATTAAAGTGTAGTTTGATAGATGATTGGATAAAGAATATATGTTGCATAGGCACAATGAAATACTACTCTGCCATAAGAAAAGATGAAATACTGTCATTTGTGACAACATGGATGGATCTTGAGATTATTATGCTAAGCAAAATAAGTCAGACACAAAAAGTCAAGAACCATATGACTTCACTCATGTGTGGGATATAAAACTAAAAAGAACAAAAGAACAAGACAAACAGATAAAGAATCACAAAGTCATAGACACAGACTACAGTTTAGTGGTTACCAGAGGATAAGAGAGGAGAGAAAGTGGTAGACAAGAGAAAAGAGGATCAAATATACGGTGATGGAAGGAGGACTGACTCTGTTTGATGAACACACAATGAGATATAGATGATGTATTATAGAAATGTACATTTGAAACCTATATAATTTTACTAACCAATCTTACTCCAATACAATAAATAAATAGAATAAATAAATAAATAAACAAACAAACATTGCCTTGAGAATATCCTTAGTGAAACCTGTTTTTTTTGTTTATTTGTTTTCCAAATCACATGATTGCTTAATTCCAAAAATATTTAAAAAATGAGTACACAGTTCTAGATTCACAGTTACCTTATTACTCAAATTCCTTTGACATGCAATCGATATATTTTTAGAGAGTATTTGTGTTGCTAGAAAGGAAAATAGATATATTTTGGGGTGTAATAAAAATTACATATATCTAATATAATAACATAAATATATCAAATATCTAACAAATTTGTTGCTTTTGTGAATAATGATGGCTGCTTTCCTGTAAATAATCATGCATATTGAGCTTGGAAACCACCTCAAGAGAGAAGCTCTATATGCATACATTGAACTTAAAGATTTCTAGAGTTTCTTCTCACATTAGGCTTAAACAATACTAATACTTCGGCTTTTAACATGAAACAGTGGATAAAGGATATTTATTTTGTGTTGTTTCCTTATAATGATTTGGAGCGAGGGAAAATCGAAAAAGTGTGATGTTTGGATAATGACAGACAAGTGAATCCACTGTGAATACTTTCTTATTTCCTCCTCTCTGAGAAACTTCATTTTTTAAAAGATAAATGTTAGCATTAGAGGTATTATATAATTTAAATATCTAATTCAACACTTGTCACATCATTGGTGCACCTTCCATTCCTTTTCTTTTTGTGTTTTTTAATTCTCTATATTATGAATATAAAAATGTTTAAACCTCAGTGCCCTTTTTTTAATTGTACATATTTCCTCCTCTGTCTTCTGATACAATTTAGAATAGGTAGGCAATTTTCATACTGGCACTTAAATATTGTATGTTCTATATTATATATGTACATGTATAATATGCATGATATTCATATATATATGATATATTATATATAAAATTAATTTAACCTATGTTGCATTCATGAGTAAAATCTGCACGCACACTTGCCTCTAGACCAGGAGGAAAACAATTTCAGGATGGAGACTGCTTTTAAATATTACCGTTTGCCTAACAAAAAGATGGGCTTCCCTTTTTGAGACCAGTGATGGCCATCAGTCTGGGAGATGTGACCTGACAAACATATCTACGAAAGAAGCTAATACTGCCTGGCAAGAGAATGATAATAGTCAATAGCAGTTGGATCGGGCATGCAGTGGATGTGCACTCTGCCCCAGCAGGTTGCTTCCGGCAAGATACGAGTATGTAACATTTCTAAGCTTTAGTGTCTGCCTCTTTAACTCTCCTTCATGATTCTGTTGAAATAATGCACACAAGTCCTCAAAACATAATAGCTATCATTTTAGATATTAAGTTATAGATTAGACCATAGACCTTTAGAGTCAAAATATACCTATGTTAAAATGTTGTGCTAAAACTTACCCCTTGTTTGAATTTTGGGATTGTTACTTGATTTTTCATCTGAATATTTGAACTTGACTTCGCATCTAATTAGGAGTAGGTGTTGGATGATAAGGAGAAATAAAGAAATGTGTGTAAAAATGTAATCGATACATAAATTACTTCTGTAAGCAGTGGCTTTATAAACTAAAAAATAAAAATAAAAAGTTTCCTGAAAGGCAAGAGTAACTGCTGGATAACAGAACCACTGTAGAGGTGATGTTTTGCTAAGTGGATCAATAAGATTTTTAACATGACTTTGATATGAGATAAAATTTCATGTTACAGAAAATTGTATTGTAACTTATAATACTAAGAATGATTTGAAGCATCTTTAATAAAAGAAAATGAAACAATCATCCAGGTCCTCTAATGTAATAAACTCAGTTCAAATTATGCAGTTTCTAGTAGTTTAAATCATGTTATAACGTATTCGCCCATCTTCTCTACATTTACAAATTTTTACTTTTGGACTTAACTGAAACATTCATCTAAACTTTTATTTCCTTTTAGTGTTAATTAATACTGCTCTGTGCTCTTTTGACTATTTTCTGGCTCAGAAGATTCTCATAATCTCTTATCGAGCCTATGTACTTTATAGCCTTTCTTAATAAGTTTTTGACCACATAAATAGCAAAATGGGTTTATAGCATGTATTATGAGTCACATATGCTTAAAAATGCAAGAGAATCTTCGGAAACAAAATAAGTTTACACAATATGAAGAAGTAGAAATGATTTACCCAAATTAAAGTGGTATTACATGTTTTAGTGTTAGTTTTTTCCCCCCTCAAAACATATTCCGTAGCTAATTTGGATTCCCCCAGAAAAGCTGCAAAACACCCAAATATCTGTAGCCTGCTCAATCTATTGAATCATAATTGCTGAAGACTGAACTAGAGAATCTGAATTATCAAAAAAAATCTTGCCATCTGATTATTCAATATATTAAAACATGAAATACATGATAGGAATAAGGATTCCACATTATAGAAATAAGAAATCAGTAAGATACAAAGTCAATTTTTAAAATGATATAGTCTAGTATTTTATCTCATTTAAAACCATATGAAACATTATTATCGAACATAGTATATTTTTGTGTATTAGTTTTATTAAGTTTAAAGTATTTTAGTGCAGTAAGAGTAATGATCATATTTATATTTATTGAACCAGCAAGAACAAAGATAGTTGTGATTATTGTTCTCATTAATTGAGTCTGAATGATTAAACAATTAGACAAAGGGTGATGAAACTGGTCACTGGTTCAGCTAGAATTAAGGCAGAGACATGATATGAATCCTAATAAGAATTGCATACATATGTATGCTTAATCACAATATTATACAGTCCCTGTATCAGGTAGTTTTGGGACTAGACTTTTCTATTACATTGCATCAGGAAAGGCTTATAATATGAGGCAAGAGATTTTGCTTATGTAGATATTAGAATAGTTCATAGCTTATCCAAGTTAAAGAAATGTTGTGTCAACTAGATAATAGAAAATATATCCAGAAGGAAACTGGGCAAAGAACAGTTAAAATGGAAACAAGCAGAGACCCTACAGAGGAAAGTACTACAAATTGTGGAAATTCTTAGCGCTGATTCCCACGTATTTCCAACTTTCTTCCTTCTGGACAAATTGTACTAAACTGTCCCTTCTGAATTTAAGTGCTTCTCTGTAACTTATTTGCCCTTTCAAATAGAAATGGAAGGTATATGCGATCTGGTAAATACTTTTGGAGCCAGTGAGCAATTTGAGATGCTATTTCCTTTACTTCTTTGTTGGTGTAGAAGCATATTTCAAGATTAGTAACTGTAATGAGAGTCCCCTTAACTCCACCCAAAACATACTGATTATACGGAACATACGGAAATCAAAGCAATATTTTAAACATGATCAAATTTCAAAGTGTAAGAGAAATGTAATGATAGTGATAAAAGTAGAACATATTATGCTTTAGGGAAAAAAGTACTCATAGACAAATACTAATTTAATTATAATACTTCATTTTGACAATCAGAAAATAAAATATTATTGAAAGTATATTAAAATTAGTTTTATAATTGTATTTATTAATTGTTAATTTTCCATTTAAATGTTTTCTTTTGTGTTTTTTGTTTGTTTGTTTGTTTGTTTTGGTTTTTTTATTGGAGCACACTTGCCTAACAGTGCTATGGAGTAAGTTTTAACTGAAATATACTTATCATTATTTTTGAACTACTTAAGGTATTTGAGCACCCATTCCTGATGATAAACAGCATATGTTGATTCGTAGTAAAGATTAGCTTACACATTGATAATATTAAAAACATGACTTTTTTATGTTATAGATTGTCACAAGTGAAGAGAAAATGATGGGTTAATTAGCAGCATGTTAATGTAATATTTCATATAATAGTAAATGTAGTTTATGAATTGTAATGTTTATTGAATGATGTTTCCACTATAGTAAATAATAAACAATATAAACTATCAAGAAAACATAACTTGTTCTACCTTCTACAGTTATCTCTGTAAGTATGGAGATAAAGTTAAGTTATATCACAAATAGGCCAGTATGTGTATTATTCTACAGTTAATAAATTATGTT
This sequence comes from Rhinolophus sinicus, assembly GCF_057876585.1. NCBI lineage: Eukaryota > Metazoa > Chordata > Mammalia > Chiroptera > Rhinolophidae > Rhinolophus > Rhinolophus sinicus. Next base: position 17,063,806 of record NC_142503.1, on the reverse strand, counting down.
TCATGCAAAAGAGATATTTTGTTTTTATAAATTATTCTATTATGCAGCAACTTTTAAATAAAATTAGATGATTGGTGATTCACATAATAGCAGTTTCAAAACAGAGAATTAGAAACAAATATAGGAGAGACAAGATTTGAAGAAAAAAGAGAAAGGCTACCCTCAGTTTGAAGAAACATTTGAATCTAAAACTTATAAACATATCCTGAGACATAGGCAAGCTTGAGGAGCTATGCACCTATGAATATGCTAGTAAAATTTTGAATTCTAAGTATTAAATTCAAAGGAAAGAAAATATTTTAAGCTTCCTGACAGGTAAGTCACTTAGTAAAATATTCAAATGTATTAAATGTCTCATCTCTAACACCGGAAGCTAGAAGAATATACAAAAAGACTGCTCTACCCAGGAGTCATATGTTAAGACAATATTACCTTTTTACAGATATTTCACCTTCTAAGGGTGAAAAAAAAAATTGTAGATATTCAAGAATTCAAAATCTATATCGAGTATCGAGTTACAATTCACTTGCAAAAAATACTTCTCAGAGGACTTTAACATAAAATTAGTGAGATAAAAACACACCGATATAAAAGACAATGAAGGGTAGGTTAAGAGCAGTGATCAAACAACAATGCTGTAAAAGTTTTATATGAGTAATGTAAACTACTGAATTCAAAAGTTAAACACTGGATGAGGCTAGAAAAATCTATATTGCTTTGATGTTTGTTACAATGTTTAATATGTTAAGCCAAGGCTTATAAAAAATGTAGGAAGTGTTCCTTCACAAAATAAAGACATCTATGTATCAGAATTCTTTATGACTTTGACAAAGGTTTCAAATTTATGCCACGAATTTGAATTTATTTTTTCTTTCTTTTGGTCATGGGGATTAGGTGCTGAATGAGGGAGGATATGCTAATCTGAGAAATGAATAGCAAACTAGTCGTCCTGGAGAGATTTCTAAACGTGCAATTTTAGGAGAAGGAATTCTCTTTTTAAAATAGATTTTTCAGTAAAAGAAACATTCCGGGAAAAAAAAAAAAAAAACAGTACTAATAGGAAAAGTCATAACTACCCTCCATAACTAAACTGAGACCCCTTGCTTCTTTCTCTATTCTAGTTGACTTTTAAAATCATATCTATTGAGCAGCTGGACAAAAAACCTTTTTCTTTGTCCTCTTTTTACTTTTCTGCTTGGGTGTTTTATAAAAAGTAATTCACGTATAGATAGATTTTTTTTTCCTTCTTTAGAATTTGTTATGCTGGCTCTTAGGGTCTGGTTTATACTCATTCCCAGGCACTCTGAAGCACATAAAACATGCTTGTTTTTTTTTACTTCTTTTGAGATAGGTTAAGCCTGCCTATCTTTTCATTTTAACCTAGCTTCCAGTTTTCTTCTTTCTAAAATTTTATGTTTAAAAGTTTTTTCTCCTTTCCTTCAGAGTTAAAAAAAAAGGAGAAGTAAAAAAAGGGAAAGAAAGAAGGATGGAAGGAAGGAAGGAATGAAAGAAGGGAGGACAGAAGGAAGGAAAAAAACCCTTAACAGCATCTTAGAAACTAAATATTTTTCACTTCTAGAATTCTAGTATTTAATTTTAGTATTTTTTCACAATGGAACAAATGACCCAGTTACGTGGATAGCTACACTCAAAGATTAAGATTTGAGTTAAGGTAGGGTCTATACATTTTTATTTCAAGTTTCTTCTCAGTTCCCCATATGTGGTTAGTCACCAAAGCCTGTGAATATCAATTCCACTGTAACTTCGTGGAAAAAGAAGCATCATCTAACAACACGTTTAGCTTGTTCTTCCTATTTCTACTTTATTTCTAAAGAAAACTCTATATGTTCTATAATCATTCATCTGTCTTAAATATAGATATGCCTTTCTGAAATTCTGCTTCCATTTAAAATCTCCCATAAGCTTGGATGATTTATGCAATAGATTGTAAACTATTTAGTACCTCCATTCGAAGACTTTCATTAAATAGTTTTGTTTTTCCTGAGGATAGTGACTATTTATTATTTTTTAAATATTTATTGCATTTCTTTACATGATTGGAATGATATACATTCTCACAGATTTTTATAATTCAATTACGTTAGTAAAAACAAGTTGCCATTAACTTTTATCATGTTGTTTAATAAGTCAAAACAATTACAGAAATTCCCTTCTATACCATTTCCTCTGTCTATTAAATTACGAAGCCTATGCTTTGTTATTTTAATTCATCAAATGTTAAAAATAAAAGTTGCATGTAAGAGCAATTTTAAGTTTCCTCTTTTATTTGGAGACCTGATATGTTGACTAAATACATAGTTGATGAGCTTGACCCTACCCCACTTTTAAAAAGAATATAAAATAAATAAGTTTATATGTACCTTTCAACATTATCAAGCTATCTATTTATACATGCACCTATTTGATGTTGGTTATATTTTGGCTATCTAGAAAGATATACTCAAGTCCAAATTCCCAGTAACTCAGAATGTGTTCTTTAGTGAGGTGTACACAGAGTTAAAATGAAGTAATTAAGATAAGCCCTAATTCAACTCCACTGTTGTCCTTATTACAATCAGGGAAATGTGGACACTAAGGCAGATATACAAAGCGGGAGGACTACAGGAAGAAACACAGGGAGAACACCATATGAAGATGGAAGATTAGAGTGATCCATTTACAAGCCAGCAAACACAAACGATTGTAGGGAAACCACAAAAACTAGAAGAGAAGCCTGGAACAAATTCTCCCTCACAGTCCTCAGAAGAACCAAACTTTTGATTTCAGAATTCTACCCTACAGATCTATAAGACAATAACTTTCTGTTATACTGAGCAATGTAGATCATGGAACTTTGTTACATCAGCACGAGGGTATCTATCATCTATCTATCTATCTATCTATCTATCTATCTATCTATCTATCTATCTATCATCTATCTATCTATCTATCTATCTATCTATCTATCTATCTATCATCTCAGTTGTATTCTTTTATTACAAATATATCAGCACTATTTGGATCAAAGCTGCTTGAATCAACACCTGTTGTTACACCTTGTACATGTAAATTATCTCACAGAAACGTTCAGTTTGGGGCAAAGATTTCCCCTCTCCAGGTCGTTAAACAGTCCACAAAGCTGGCTAGATTGAGTTTCTAATTGTATACTCTTATTTAACCTGTTGGTATCAAAAATGTTATCCTATTGGGTTGCGTGGGTGCATATGGGTTTTCAACCTCAATCCAAGCTGTTTCAGGACTAGACTTCATTGTCTATTCTTTGTTTGAGGACTGAGATATCAGAATATTTTCCCTTACAACAAAATGATTTTATTTTGGGGACTTACATGGCATTCCTTTCCCTGAACCTTAATCAGAGCAATCTTTCTCTATAATAACACTTCTTAATCAAGATTCTGAAGCCTAAAGATTAGAGATCTCAGTTTATGTTCTCATAAATCTAATATTCAACTTATTCCACCTATGCCCTAGTGATGTCCTCTGTGTAATAAAAAGCCTATTAACATTTGGTAGATATCACACACACACACACACACACACACACACACACACACATTAATCTTATTCCTCTCACATTCCAGGGTGAGTGTCTATTCATAAGTCACTTACATAATTAAATTATCTATATGATGCGTACACATACTCATACACAAAACAAATACACTTACACACATGTGCACATTCATAAAACCAAATATACTGGGTTTTGGAAAAGGATAATATGGCAATTATTGAAATAATATGATGTAATTTGTTGATATTTGTGGAGATAATTATGAAGTCCAATAGTACAAATAATGTCAGTTCTTGTAGATGACATTTCTTCAAGTCGAGTCATTCTCTATAATGAACTTATAGGCAACATTCATTTTGCTCAGTTTGACAACTCTGGAGAACTATTTTAAGTTAACCCTGAAAGTATCAACTGAACAGAGCAATGTCGTTGTTGAAATATAAAACTAGGGTACAATGAATACACTTTGCTGAATAAATTTGTGATTGCTTGCCAAGATTGGTTTATCTCAGTCAATAGCAGTATATATGTCTGGCAATTTCTATCCACTTGATTTGTCACATATATTCCACTGGGATTCCTCAAATTTCTTTCTATAAAAATATTGTTTACTGAGCAAATAATAAAAAAAATAAGGAAGCCCAACTCTTCTGGAAAACTCAATGCATAATTTTGATAATTGTTACCTATCTTTCATGTTTTTATTTTTGTCCATTTGAACAGATGATGAAAGAGTATGCAACCAAAAATGTACGGGGAAAAAAGGATTACAGAGGCTTGTCACAGAGTTAAATACAGTGGTATCTGGGTTTCAAACATAATCCATTCTGGAAGACCATTCGAGTTCTGAAACGTTCAAAAACTGAGGCACGGTTTCCCCATAGAAAGTAATGCAAAATGGATTAATCTGTTCCAGACCTTTAAAATCAATCCCTAAAACTGAAATTTGTCATGAATTTTACTATCTAATAATACCATAGATCTATAAAATTTACAGCATTCGTAAACTGAAATGTTCATCAACGGACATGTTCGAAAACCAAGGTACCACTGTAATAACTTTACATCTACTATTTTTCTGAAATTTTTAATGTTATTTTTCAACTTTAGAAATCTTGTAACTAAAATTCTCATAATATAAGAGCATGACTTATTACCTAAACCACTGCCTTTCACATCAACTTCTGTCTCTAATTTTGCCTACACCCCTTCTGCCCACTATTTCTTCATCAATTTCTTTACAATTATTCTTTCTGTGGTATAGTTTTCTCAGATGAGAATGCTAAGGAGCCAATATGCTCTTTTACATATGACTGAGTTTTTGATCTATGTTCAAATTCTGTGCTTGTGGCAAATAGTTTGTTCTATATCAATTATAAATATATCAAAAAGCAGTACTGCAGGGCTATACAGAACACTCCGTGTCCTATCAAGAAGGTTAACATATTATTTATGAATACATAGTGTCAGGGAATATCATCTTGTGTTAAACAATTATGATCTCTTTCTATCCCTGCCTTTCAAACCTTCATAATAATTCTATGTTTAAGGAGCTTTGAACAATGTCATCATTATGTGTGCTTTCTCTGAGAAGATCTTTAAAGAAGATGGTATTCTAAAGGCATATATATATATATATAAATATATATATATATATATATATATATATATATATATATATATATATATAAATTTTTTGCTGCTTTCCCTATGGGAATAATTATCCTGAAGTTTTGGACTACTGTTTTCTGGTTTGCTTAACTGGTATACTGATGTAACGCCATTATTTGATATCACAAAACCCCCTGGTGTTAGTAGTTTTTGATCTATAGCAACGATCATAAATGTCTATTTGACTACTTTAAGTTGAAGTTATTGCATTATTTCCCTTCAAAAAAAAGGGACAAAATTATATCAACAAGGTATACATCCATTTAGAATGCTAACAGCTCAAGTCAATGAAATAAATGCAGCTCTGAATCAAGCCATGCACATCCTTAGCTAGGAAATTGGGGTCTCTGGCAGACGCCCCCAAATTTTGAAAAGGTTTTTCAGTGTGACAACTTTTAGACTTAAAATACTCTACAATTCAGGTTAAAAACTTCCATGGAAGAAGGCATCAGTTGCCCTAAAGTCTATGTTTTAAGGTGTGCAGTCACAATCTCATGTATTCTAACATGGAACATCTGCAATGCACCCAACTTGAAGTTGGGGAGTGCCATCCCAAGAGTTTGTGTTCATTAATTCATTATTCACCATCCACACAAAAATACTGGGTAAAAGCTCAATTCTTAAATCTTGATTCACACATGGCTGCACACTGGAAGTAACTTCATACCAATCCGCTGATCAATGAAATCTGGCAGTAGTATAAAAACAAATTTTAAACACAGCAATGTTTCCAAGAGCTCCTGAAATATCTGATGGGGAAGTGAGTTGGCAGACACAGGAGATGATGCAGATTGTGCAAAAAAACTGCTCTGGACAGGTGAATGTCTTTACTTTGGTCTGCCACAAAGTCCCACATAAATCATTGAAGACATTCTATAGGATTTCTCTTAAGTCGTTACAAAGAAAATGTACTTTCTTTTCATGCTGGCTAGCTTAAGCCAAAATGAAGTAACAACATTTCACAGTCCTTGGATGCTTCACTGGTACTGATGGGTATAAGAAATCAACACAACAAATTTTATCATAGCCGTCAACGCTGCTTCATTCTCTACCCCATATCTGTCCTTCATATGTCTTTAACTATGACTGGACTATACAATTGAAAACCTAAATACTTTTATTGGTCTCTCATATTCAAAAAAGAAAAAAAAAAGGAAAAATGTCATATTGATAAAAGTCCTCCAAGTCCTCTTTCTTGACCTACAAATCACCATTTTCAGAGCAATGGAGAAATGAACATAATAGAAGTGTACTGATGATATGCTTATATCACATAATCTCTACCTCGGAGGTTGCATTAAGAAAACTCATAGAACTCCTCCATGATTGCCATGTCATTTCCACAACTAAAATTTTATTTCAGTCCTCTGTACTTCCTGCCATTACTAACTTCCTGTACTTCCTGCCATTCCTTTGGTCAGCTGTTGTTTGAGTTGTTTATGCTCTTAAGTAGTAATATTAGGTCAGTTTCCATTGGACGAACATCTAGTGAACATTTACTCTTTGGAATTTGTTCCATTAAATGACCTTGTGATTTGCAGATTCTTTCTTTCTATCATCTATCTATCTATCTATCTATCTATCTATCTATCTATCTATCTATCTATCTATCTATCTATCATCTATCACATAACTATATCAAAAACTGAGGACATTTAACTATGGACTATGGATGTAAACTAAATTCAATTGTGATAGACAAAATATCTGATATTATAGAGTACAAATACAACAGACAATTAAGCAAATAGTTAAATATTAGTATTACAATTATATTTTTGTGAAAATAAATTTTATAGAAATTAACTAAGAACTTGAAAAAAGAAAGGAAAAGAGATAAGTTTAACATAATTTGTTAATACAGGCCTTTCTGAAGAGGTGACTCAACACCTATTCTAGCAGCAAACTAAAAAAATGTATTTTTCTGGTTTATAGTTCATTTTTATTTTGTGATATCACCTTTGGAAATGAAAACTTTGCAGTGTTTGTGTGAGTTACATGTTATTTTAAAATGTATCTTTCTGAAACCTATATAAGTTTCATATTCGATGATACACTATCAAGTTAACAGATTTCAATCTAATTAAAATTCAAGAAAAATTTCAAAATGTGAGTGATTTCTTTCTACTTAAAATGTTTAGATAGATACAATTACCAGAGCAGAAGAATCTTGATTCAGAAATTATACATATATATATATATATATATATATATATATATATATATACACATTTTTTTTCACATAGCTAAAGAAATCCCACTGTTCTTGTCATAATCTCTAGAGAAAAATTTAATCAATATACATAAACATGTCAAACACCAATACCCTAAAATACATTACTTGACAAATATATCTGTTTCAATTATTTTTTCCTAATGTTTGTTATGTTCTTTCTATAACAAAGTAGGCATTTATTTTCTCAAGATATACTATGGCTATACATCTCATAGTGTATCCCTACTCATTTTCAATATATAAACTCAATTTGCATGGAAACATAAATGACAAGTTCTTGAAAAAGCTAAAGACCAGAGTTTAACACTAATGTGATCAAAACTGTATTTTTTAGGCATTGTGACTAAACTATAATTATATCATTAAAACAGTAGAAAGAAATAGACATGGTAACATTTTATATTATCAAATGCTGTATTCATTTGGCAGTACTCATTATGTGTGACTTCAAATTTTCCATTTTTTATCATTCTCATTTGTCTTGATGTTCTTTTAAAGACATGCTAGAGTGTTGAAAATTCAAAGGATTTTGAATACCAGCAAAATAGTTTTATTTTCTAATGAATAGATTCTGGAGATGGATAGTGCTGATAGTTGCACAACAATGTGAATACTTAATGATGCTGAATAGTACACTTAAAAATAGTTAAAATAGTAAATTTTGTTAAGGATGTTTTAGTACAACAAAAATGGCAACATTTTACTTACTATGAGAATGCACCAAGTAGTTTAATATGTAGAATGTGATCTCTCATATCAGATTAACCAGGCTCAAATCCTTGATCCACAATCAACTAGTTTAGCAAATTTAGCCAAGTTACTTAATCTGTGTGACTCCATTTTTCTCCCACTCTGAAGTGAGATTGATATTAATATCTAACTCAAATGATAGTTGTTAAAATTAGGTGACATATAAAAGTTTTTATTTTGTAATAAGGACCACATATGAAATAATTCAGAATTCTAAACTTGCAACTCTAATTCCTACAATGCAGGATTATTTAATAAACTATATTATATTATAATATGCTCTATAATTTGTATTTCTGTTTTCCAGGCAGAATAAGGAACGACTGTAACTTGTCAATGATGTTCTAAGGATTACCTTCTCCTCATACAGACTCATTACACAGTCACCGAATTAGAGACTGTGCAGGATTATAGAAAGTCCCTGGGTAAATGCGAGCTTGTGTCAAAAACCTACAGAAATACACTGATATGAAACATTCAATATTGTCATTACCCTATGTACTAGATTATTAACCAAAAAGATCACGTATACCAAGCAACAATGTAAGTCCCACATTACATTAAAGAGCATCCAGGTATACTTTTGGTCTATGATCTGCTCATAAACATCTACAAGACCACTGTGTTTCATTTATCTTTACTAGTGAACAACTTTAGAATCTCACTAGAAGAATGTCATCAAAATTATATGCTCTGCAATATCATTCTACCAATTTCAACATCTGTCTTCTGAAGAATGGCCTGAAAAAAAGCACATACTAAAAAGCTTTTTGTACCCTATTGTATTTTGTTTATGATCTCTCTTTTGCTGATATCTAGTGATCTCCCCCCTACCTAAAAGAGAAGAAATCTCAAAAGAATTTAAGAATATATTATAGAATATTTATAATTTTATTAAAAATAAAACCTGCTATATTAGCTAATAAAATTGAGAACATCGAGGATTAGGATGACTCAACCAAAATCCAGTGTCTCACTTTGTCTTTTCATTAACATGTTTAGCTAAGTTGGAGAAAAATATACTATTTCTAATAAGCAACACTTCCAATAATTTCAAAACACTTGCTTTATATAAGTATGCATAATGTACAACTTAATAAGGAGAATTGTTAGAAAGCTTCATGGCTAGAATTCTAATCATCTTAAAGTATGTCATTCTTAAAACAAATGTGGAAACATGACTTAATCATTGCTATACTTACACATAAAGTATGTAGATAATTTAGCAAATAATTTGAATAAGTCAGATTAATACCATTTTTGGAATCAGGTTTTATAAATACACAAATATTAGAAACATGTTGACAGATACAAATAATAACTAACTCAACATTAACTAAGAAAACTAAACATTAATACGCAGAGTAAATAACAGATTAGGAGAAAAGAATCAGTAGAATATATTTGTTCTTAATTGTACATCACTTTTAAAGGAATAAACATATTCATAGAAACTGCATATAGTTTATAATCATATATTTATAGAAATTAGTAAAAGGAGGTTATAAAGGAAATATGGAAAGAATAAAAGTTTTTAAAAGTCCAATTCATTTACTGATAGACAAACTTTATAACTAGTAAATAAAACAAAACAAAAATATTGGGTAGAATGAAGCTTTCTGCAATTCCAATTCCATACCCAAACCAAAATACCATAACAGTATTTGTTCACATAGAAATAAAATGTTTATAGATCTATTTCTAATCGTCTAATTTTCATGAAAAAAATACATATTACATATATATGTAAAATTTCTGAAAAAATATATTTTATATATATATATATATATATATATATATATATATATATATATAATTTATGTGAGAGTTTGGGGTCAGTTTTTATTATTTGCATATTTACAAACAAAAGGGATGCTATTTCACAGCACATCTTTTATTTAGAGCATTTTTTTTTTTTTATAAGAAGCCAGTATATCAAGCAGTTAGAGAACGGATTTCATGGGTCGGTCATGGTGAAATCAACAAATTTCACAGTTTGGCTAGAATTAATGAAAACAGCTGCAAAAATACAAATAATGTCAAAGGCCTTTTAGAAGTTTTTAATGAACAAAATGAATAAAAATATAAATGTATCTAAATGTGAACTTGACATTTCTTTTTTGTTTCACAAGGTCATAGAAAACTGTAGCAAGTATGTCTGAATCAATTATTTGGCCTCACACTAAATTTTTAAAGTACTATTTTCATGATAATAGATTATTGTTGAACATCTCATATATTTTTATTTCTAAAAATTGCTAAGTATTTTTTTGCTTTCTATTTTGTGTCAACACAATTGAATCTAAGCTTTTATTTTTTTTTTTTGGCATTATGCTTCTATTCTATTCTTAAAAAACAAGATAAACAAAATACAGAAATTAAAAACAATTAAATGCTTCTTAATATTATATTTATTGTTATACAATAAAACTACGGTCATGATTTTATAAATATCAGAATGAAAATGTAAATTATTTGTTCAACTAAATAACAATAGAGCCAATTAAATGGTACAGCTTATTCAAATTCAGTAATAAAAAAGGAATGCAGTACTGGGTACTAATACATGCTATGACAGAAGATAAATCTTGAAAATATTGTGCTTAGTGAAAGAAGCAAGTGAAAACCAAAAAAAGACTGCCTATTTTATGATTCCATTCCGAATTGCCTAGAACAGGTAAATCTATAGAGATAAAAATCTATACTGATAACTAACACTTATAGACTATGTTGAACATAACATATTGAACACATTAGGGTAAGAGAGTTAAGTTGTATGTAGGGATTTTTGTAAGGAATTTGGACATTTAAAAGACTATTAATTGTTTTTCTATCCAATCATTATGAAACCAAACTCAATAATGTCTGTTCATAGCTTCTGTAATCATACATATAAAGTCGAGGGAATTTCTTCTTCAGGATTTAGACAAAATTTTTATTGTCAAAGACACACATTTAGCCTGTAGCTTATAATAGAGCCTCCAGGCAAAACTTCAAGTGAAGAAGAATTTAATTGTTGAATGATACAAGTAAATAATAACAATTAATTTGTTATAGTAACCAATACTATCAAAATAGAAAACAAGAAAAAATCTCTATTGGGTATAATAAAGCATATTTCCTAAGGACTTAAAAAATTGGAGTATAATAAAAATATTTCATAAGGACTCAACTTTTTTCCTAAGATTACAATATATGATGAAAAACATTCACAAAGATAAATTAGCAAGCTATTTTTATTTAATTTATATTAGAAATAAGTCCATTAAGATTAATAAATTTTGTCAATATTTTAACACATTCTACTTCTTTTCATATTCAGATATTATAAATCAAGGGCAATAAAATTTGTATCCTCCAAATATCTCATACTTTACTATGGATGTTCAAGTCTTATTTGTCACTATCTATTTCATATTATAAGAAAAGTGGCATTTGGTTTTAAGTAAAAATCACTCTTACTTTCACTGAAAAAGCAAACAAAACAAAACAAAAAAACGCATCCTATTGCCTTGGATACACAGAATATTTATCTGTTGTGATTGCTTGTAAGTGTCCTCAGCCACCCATTCTAATTACAACACATCTGAAGTTGCTGACTTCTCTCTCCCAAAGACAACTAGCATGTATGTATGTAATTGAGGCTTGACGGCATGTAATTGTATGTATATTTTGCATGTAAACATATAAGATTAACAGAGTCATTAGGACACATCAATTGATTCATAACTTGCACAATTTATTTCTACTTGTTCAAAATAGCAAAATTAAATATAATCATTAATAGAACAAAAAATACAATTTCTTTGGAACATATTAAAGTCAGAAGCAAAAACTCATTTACTAAAACTATATATAATATATAGAAATCAAATATTCAAAAATTATCAATCAAATCAATATATTATTAAAATTTTTAAATTTAACTAATATCCTAAAAATATGGAAAATATTACTACTCATTCCCTCAAAAAAACACTAATTAAACAATGCTATTTTTACAAGAGATGCAAAATCAAGTAAAAAATTTGCATTTTAGCAAATGACTTCAAAAAGTACCTAAATATAATTTTTAAAAATCTAAAAATATGACCCTCATACAAAATAGAAAGGATCCATGTCAAAATTTATTTAACCCTTTAATTAGCTTCTGAACAAGTAGTAGTTTAAGCCTGGTTCATAGGAGAATTAGAGGAATTGGTATTTATATATTCAGTATGTAAAAATAATGCTGAAATTAATCTGCTTACATATATGAATGATTAATATCCTTCCGGGAAATAATGCTACTATTTGTTATCATTTCTGTCACACAAAAATACACAAAGTAACAGTTGGGCTATAATTAAATAATAAATCACAAAGCTAAACACAGGTAAAATATTCCTAGAGGCTTAAATGCTCCTTGGTAGAACTTATTAAATGAGGGCTCATGATACTTAAAGGATGTGTGTATTCAATTTGATTTCTAAGTTTGAATAATATTCTTATAAATTATGGAAGAAAAATATATCTAGTCTAATCAAATAAGAGATGCTATGCAGAATTAAGTTTTTATACCATTTCTGGATTGGGTATTTCTTGACATACATATTCCATGATTCTTCTCATCTAAGATAAGCAATTTTGGAAGATACTAGAGAAATGATCATTGTAAGAAAGCCATTGTAAATTTATTTGGAATAGCCCAAATTTAGATCAATAATGGAGAGTCTTATATTCAGTTTTCTATCGTTTGTTTATAAAAGTTATGTGTCTATAAAAATTACCCTCCCTCAAAAAACAACTTATAAACTAGAATATATATGGAAAAAATGATTACAGACTTGAACAACAGGCAGAGCAGAACTGTTATCTATGAAAGAAATTAAATTAAATAAGCCCTGTGATTAACCTATCTTACTACCTGAAAGCGATTTCCAGACCATAGTAGAAAGACAAGAAACCTACTGTGTTTCCCCGAAAATAAGATGTGGCCAGACCATCAGCTCTAGTGAGTCTTTTGGAGCAAAAATTAATAAGACCCGGTACTATTATATTATATTATATCATATTGTAAAGACCAGGTCTTATATTACAGTAAACTAAGACCGGGTCTTACATTAAGTTTTGCTCCAAAAGACGCATTAGAGCTGATGGTCCAGCTACATCTTATTTTCGGGGAAACACTGTAACAATCATCAATGATCTCACTGATTTGAGAAGACAGTTATTGCATTTGGAGGAGGCTATTATGGCTCGTATTTGTGTGGCAGAATATCAGAGAAGAGAGAGATGCAAACAAGAGGGCTAGAGATCACTTGTTGGGTCTTCTTGACTCTGGCTGGATTAATCTGTGTATATGTAGAGAAGAACTCTATGAGGATGATAAAAGAGCTGCTTGTAAAGAGCTGACCACATAATTTCTAGAGTGTCTAGCTGGCTGGAAATAGTTCATGTTCAACCAGTCAAAGCTTGGATAACTTGTTAAGTACAAAACCTTGGGTAGAGTATCCAAAAGAGTAAATTTTAATAAGAAGACTAAACAAGATCTAGAATAAATATTGCCGTGGATTCACACTAACAAAGATTAGAAGCAAGTCATGAAAAGATTAAATCTATCCTAAATAACTTATCTTCATGTAGAACAAAATCAAACATTCTTAGAAATATACAAAATCCAGCCCTCAGCAATGTAAAGTTCACTTCATCATTATTTAAATATTCTGCTCTTCAAAAAACACTGGTAGAAAATAACGGGAAGGTGAGAGGTTTAGAAAATAGTTGGTAACCACAAGATGGCCACGGGGTTTTGAAAATTAATTTGGGGAACGTACAGAGGGATAGTGGATGGGGGGAGGGGGGTCCACACAGTGTGAGGGATATAAATGATAAACGTCTAAGTTTTGCTTTGTCTTGTGCACCTGAAACTAATTAAAAAAAAGAAAAGAAAAGGACAAACCAGACTTTGGGACAAAATATTTGCAAAAAATATATTTGATAATGAACTTATATTAATAGTATATAGGAAACACTTACATTTTATAAGAGGGAGGAACACAATCAAATTTTAAATAAATGGGCAAAATATTTGAGAAGACTCTTCAAAAATAATACTCGTATATATGGATGACAATCAAGTACAAAAAAATATATTAAACACATTATTATTTGAGGAAATTCAACTAAGCCATAGGGAGATACAACTACATATGCTACAAAATGGCTAAAATATTAACGTGTGTAAGTAAGACTTAGGGATGAGATCATGAAAACGGAATTTTAACGGCACAGAGCTACATCTGGCCCATGGTTCATGAGACATTGTTAGTGAGAATGCTTTATGAAAATATGACATGAAACTGGTAAAGATCTGCTTTATTTCTAAATACAATATGACAGTTTGGCAAACTTTTTAGATTTTCAAGGCATAATTAAACAAAACCCTTCTTTTAGCAAAATCAAAACGTACTCTATTCTGGTCACTGATATACCTCAAGCAAAGCATGTGTAAATAATAGAAAATGAAAAAACTGCTACAATTTTATCTGATGTCATTATGTAACTTGTGAAGACACAATAATCAATAGCTAGCTTACTGAAAATACTTCATGAGTTATTTAATTGGTAAAACACGAATAAATAATACAAATAGGAAGTTAGAGAAAAAATAACAAGAAATGACTAGATCTACATGAGCAGTACCTTATTTATGAGTAAATGGAAGGCCTGAAAGTTTAGAATGCTATATCATGTTCCCATGCAACAAATAATATGGGAAAATTTCAGTTTGGCTCAAGTTAAAAATATGAAATGGCCACCAAATAAAAATTTTGAGACAATTGCTTTGGGTGAGATATGATAATAGCATGGTAAAGTTTATCTGGAAGAGGAAATGTGGGTGCTCTCACGACATAATGCCATAGCATGCCAAGAAAGTGAATGACACAGAAGATAGTCAGAGTTGATACTGAAATGTTGGCCAGAGTAGGAGACATTAAATGATATTGGGATGAAATTTGCAGCAAAACAGAGGACAGCCAGAAGTGTACAGTGCCACAGAAGCCAAATTAGGAGTTTTTAAAAAGCTTGTAAAAGTCAGCTATATTTATTCCCATTTAATTAAGATGAGACACACACATAGCAAACTTGGCAACATTCAATTTTTGTGGGTTTTTAAAAAAGAATCTGCAGTGAAATATAAGCACCAGAAGGCAGAGTGTTGTGAATGAGCAATAGGTGAGCATATCAAAGAAATGATTGTTTAAAAACATATTAAAGTGTGGCTGTATAAAGGTACAGACATAGGGGCCCAGGGGAATGGAAGCTTCCTTTTTCTTTTAATTAGGAGTTATTTTAGTTTCCTATAGCACACAGGCATTTTACAAACTACTAAGGATCATTCAGTTAACAAAGGACATTTGTGTTTGTGAATGTTGAGACTTCAATAGTGAGTGTATAATAAAGGGATAAAACCCAATTCTTTGAAGTGAAGATATTAATTGAATTTATGGATTATTGCAATGGCCACGTACATTATTCCAAAATCACTACGAAGGATGGCAATGGTTGAGGGGAAGGTGGAAATCATGAGCCAAGAGGCAGATATCAGTTAACCAAAAAGCATGGAGTGGGAAAAAGTGATCAGTAAGACCCAAAACAACTTTCTTCTTTACTTCCTTTACTTTTCCAATTTCATCTCCATTTTCCTTTCTCTGTTTCAATCACACTAAAGACGTTTACTGTCCAATATCCAGTCATCCTTTATGTCTTTGCTCAAAGGTTCTTTCTCACTGAGAATACACAAACTATACCATATTAAATTCAAAACTATGCTTCTTCAACATAAATCCTCCTTGCCCTATTTTATTACTTTCCTCTCCATAATAGTTATCTTCCAACAAATCTATTATTCTTTTATCATTGTTTGTCATCTTTCCCCACACACTACATGGTAATCTTCACAAGAAGATGAAAGAAACAATAGAGACAGTAAATACTATATTTAGATTCCATGAACTTAAAATAAATAAATAAAAAACAGAAAAAAAAAAGTAATTTGAAACTGGCAGGGAGAAATGATTGGGTTATCTGTCTCCTACCCTGAAGTACGTGAACAATGAAAAATAAAGCATGTCCCACTGGAAAGTACTGCAGTGCCATTGGATGACACATCATTTCCAATTGGGTGAAGTAGGTAAAGGGGAAATTCATGGAAGGAAGATGAGAATATAGAGGGGTTTGGAGATCACCTGTCCTGTACTCTAAAAAGCACAATGACATTTTTTTTTCAGGATGTGGAGCCTAGGGGGAATAGTTCAGATCAGGTGCTAGTATAAACATTGGTATGGGAATGACGGTTGCAGGGAAATTGATGACCTGAAAGGGTAAAATTTCTACTGAAGAATAGAAGCAAGGTAGCTTAGGTTTTCATGCTTTCATGGAGCTAGGGCAGACAGTTCAATACATGGTTTGAATACTCTGTTCCCTGAAAAGTTAGTGATATTGAGAATGAACGTGTGCGTTCTTGTGAGATCAATTTAATGCCCAACCTATTAGAAGTTGTGTTTGAACAATGAACCAGTAAGAAAGAGTAATTCTTTTGTAAATTGTACTTTTTGGGGAGTGATTTCTTTGGTCCAGTCCCATAATAAATCCATTATAAAATCACTGTGTTTTATAACCACAAAGTTTGCAAATAGAATGTTTTCTCAGCTGTAAAATAA
Organism: Rhinolophus sinicus; assembly: GCF_057876585.1. Lineage (NCBI taxonomy): Eukaryota > Metazoa > Chordata > Mammalia > Chiroptera > Rhinolophidae > Rhinolophus > Rhinolophus sinicus. The sequence goes on along the minus strand of NC_142503.1, from coordinate 17,046,909 downwards.
GGTTAAGTATCTCTACATTGCCCTCAGATCTTATGATTTTGTATGCATATTTTTAAAATGTATTTACTAAGAATAAATGGCACGGACTAGGTAGATAGTAGAAAAGGGTTTCCTTATTCCATAATGAAAGGACCTAGTCTAAGTCAGGAAGTAATTTACATAGAGGTGGGACTTCTCTGTATTTATGGAAGTCATAAAATATACTGTATTAAGACACTGATTTTATTATTGTCGATGGACTGGAAAATAGGTATATCTAAACTGTTTATAGTTATAGCTACTTTTCCATCATTAAATTTTAAATTACCCTGGCAAACAGAATATTTTAAGAGATTTTCATTGGGTGTTTTTTTACTGTGATTTCTTTATGAAATGATAATCCTATTACTACTACTAATAATAATAATAATAAACTGTGCTTTAGTTGTAGATGTGTTGCAGGATATTTGGGAATTTTACTTATTTCTAAACTAATCATAACTATTCAATTATATATAAATTTGAATAGTTTACTAAGCAATACATTTTTTAAAAATTTCATGTGAAAATGAATAAGAAGAGAAATAATAAGCTGTTTATGAATAACCAATGTGATTTCATGCCAAATATATGAGTATTAATGTGTTAACGTGTTTTGTCCTTCTGGTATATATATAAAGACATGGACATAACTGCAAACACCACCAGTTCTAGTTTCTTAGAGTCACCTATAAAGAGCATTGTCTTGTCTCACATTTGCATTAAGGCAAAATTAAATGACAGTGCTTATTTCAATGGGATCATCTTTCACGTGAGGTTTACTGGTTGTAGAAAAATATCCCCCTGTTCATCACGGAAAGGAGAGTAGCATGCAATTAGCAAATGGATGTATAAGCCTTTGAGGTGCATTTACCCTGGACACAAGTACAGTGTGCTGCAATCATCCTCCTGGTCCAAACAATCAGATTATTTACATTTATTTCAATGTGTTTTGAATGTAAAAGGAGCTGGAATGTCTAGAATTGTTCCCCCAAAATTGTCCTTCACAGAGTGTCTGTGTGTGTCTTCCCAAATCAGGAAACTAGGAAGAGTGTACCTGAGTCTTTAAGCATGGGTTGCAAACTGTTTTTTTCTCAATTCCTTATTTAATCTCATTGAAGAAGCAATTATGGAATCATAGAGAGCTGAAGACTGTGGATTACACTCTAAAAGACTCTAATAATTACACTCAGTAAACAAAGCAGAGGAGAATTTATCAAGGCATTATCCCCCTGCCATTTTTTTTTTTTAATATCCCCAGTTAATGGATACTATTATACAAATTTCTCCTTAATCACCCATCCAAAGGGAAGCAATAGTCATAATTTTTACAAAAACGTAAATAATTGACTCTCCCCCCATCAGTGGCATCATATTTCATTTTCTGGAATTTCTCACATGTCTTCATAGGTATCCAAAACTTCTATTTTCTTGCACCACTTCTATCTTATCTCCACTGAGAGGTGTATGAAACATATGTGATATTTTCTTCTGAAATTAACATTGGTATCAACATAATAGGTGAGAAAATTGATCCAAATCTAAATTATTTCCTTAATACCAAGTAGTAAGTAGCTATCTAATCTCTTAATGTTAGATCAATTCATGAGTGTTCAGTCACATTATTGACTGATTGCTAATGGCTTAGGCAAGGGATACTAATTAAATTAGCTGATATCAGTGAAGGCTAATGCGTTATAAACCATGGTATACTCAGTGGAACAGTTATCTGTTATTGAAGTTGTAAAGTTGTAGCAGTTATTTATAGATGAAGTTTTCCTTTCTCTCTCTTTTTTTTTTTTTTTTTTTAAGTCACTCTGGACCTGGTCAGCATCATAGAATCACGTACAAAAAAATTACTGCAATCCGCTCTACTTTTTTATATTAATTAATTTGAAGGACATTTTAGTTGAAATTAATGATACTTCAATTAATATTTGTGTCTTCTTTTTCAATTATCATGTTTTGCTGAGTGAATTCAAAACTTTTAGGTTGTACATATGGCCTTTGGTGTCTGGATTGGAATGGAGACAAAATTCATTTGAAAAATGTAGCCAGGAAATGTGATGGTTTGTGAAACATCAAGATACGTTTGTATCACTTAACTACACATGATATACTGGGCAACTGGTGAAAGTTAATGTGAATGTTTCATAAAGGAGGGGAAAAGGCTTCAGTCTACAAATTAGGCACTGTGAAATTTATTAACAAAAGTGCGATAAAATAACGATAACAAAAAATGGTAACTGTCATTATTATAGACATTAGTATCCTTTATATATGAAACTCTAAATTATTTAAAGTACACAGAAATTATTATAACCACATATGCACAATAATTTTACAAATAAAATTACAATATTCTATTATGAAGTATTAAAAAACTGCGTAATGTAATGAGTATATAACTTTAGTACCATAAAGATGCTAATTACCTCATGACTGACAGATAGATATAGTGGAATTTCAACACAATATCCCAATATAATTTTTGCACAGAAATTGATATTCCAATTCTAAATACATGGGGGAAAAAACAGAGGCAAATATATCTAGGGCACTTTAAACAAGAACAGGCAATAGTGACTTGCTATTTGGGATATTAGGAATTTCTGTGAAGCTACAGTAACAAAGAACCTGTCGCATTACTTTTGCAGAGATAGATTCATTTCCAACAGAGCAGTATAGAAAGCCCATAAAAAGACCTATGTTGTAGAGAAAGAAAAAAAGATTGTACTGTCCAAAATAATCCACAATATATTCCTTATATTCTAAAAAATTAGGATTATTACAGGCTCCTTAACTTTCATAAGCACTTGAACCCCAGGTAGTGGTAACACAATTTTGTAAGGAAAGCAAGACACGAGGGTGATTCTCTATTTTAAAAGAGAAATTAATCATGAATGGAACACATACGATTTAAAGTGTTAAAAATTATATTTATACAATAATGAGATACCACTGTTATAATGGCCTAATCCAAAAAGCTAACATTATTAAAAGAAGACAGTTTGGCAGTTTCTTACAAAATCAAATATCCTCTCACCATATGATCCATCAATTCTAGGTATTTACTCAAATGAGTTGAAAACTAAAGTCCACATAAACCTGCACAAAAATAATTATAGAAAATGTATCCATATTTGCCAAAATTGTACACAACCAAATGTCCTTCAATAGGTGAATAAGTAAACAAATCATGGTATAATCATACAATGAAATATTACTGATGAAAATAAATGGGCTTCAAAACCACAAAAAGACATGGAAGTATATGAAGTTCATGTTGCTAAGTGAAACAAGCCACTCTGTGAAGATTATGCACTGCATGGTCACAATAATATGACATTCTAGAAAAGGTCAAACTATACAGATAATAAAATCATCAGTAGTTACCAGGAGTTGGGCAGAGAGAGGAGGGATGGACAGATAGAATACAAGGGCTATTTAGGGGAGGTGTAATAAAGCATTCTGTATGATATCTTAATGGTAGATACATGACATTATGCACATGGGAAAACCATAGAGCTGTGCAACACAAAGTGGACTCTAATGTAAGTAAGACTTAAGTTAATAATACATTAATATCCGTTCATCAGTAGTGACAAATTTACCATGCCAGTGCAAAATGTTAATAATAGGACAAACTTAGGGCAAGGGGTAAGGAAACAAATGAGAAGGAACACTTTGTACTTTCTGTGCAATTTTTGTATAAACTTAAATATGCTCTAAAAATATACTACTAATTTTAAAATATCAGAAATTTCAAACTTCAATGTATGATTTAGGTTCCTATAGTCGAATAGTAAATTGGTAACTATTTATTTTTATATCTACCATTAGAAACTCCTATGATATCTTAGGAAAATGAGCACTAAGTATTTAATCTCCTGCAAAGCAATCTGTCCTACAAAAAGTAAAGGTCCAGAATTTAAGATTTCTAAAAGTGATTTCTCCAGTAGATTGTTTATATTAATGACACTGAATAATGATTTCCATGTAGCCATCCCCTTTGATCTGTAACTCTGTATCTCCTCTTCTTGATCCAGAGCTCTACCCTGTGACTTGGTTCAGCCAACAGGAAAGAATAAATATAACACAAGCAGAGACTTGAGGGGATTTTCTTATTTCTGCCACTGCAAGAAAAAAAAAAATCAAACTCTGGCTACTCTGCTGGAGCATGAGAGACCACATGAAACAGAGACACATAAACCCCAGCCCAGCTGAATGCATTCTGTCCAACCAGTCCTCAGCTAACTTTCCAGCTGACAGCAGACGTAACAAGACAGCAAAATGAGATCAGCTAAACCTTTCCCAGCTTAGTAGAAACCACTCAGCCAATGCACAGGTTTATGAGCAACAGTTAATACTTATCCTTGCAAGTTACTAAGATTTAGATCTGTTTGTTATGTAGCATTATTGTGTCAGAAAATCAACTCCTGTTATTTTTTCCCCCTGTATTTTACTAGAACTGAATCACAGATTAAGACTTTAGGAACTTTTGAAGAATTTAAGACTGGATGAATGCAGCTATTTTTAGATCTATAATCTATTTCAGGTCCAAGTGGAATATAGTATCTAAGCAACTGGCACAAATTAATAGTTTGTTTATGAGGAAAATATAACCCAAATTAACACCATGAACAAAATATGATAAAATAACAAATATTAGTTAATTCTGAAGCAGGGAAATATATCAACCACATATCATAATTATTTTTCAAATTAAGTTTACAAAAATATAAATGAAAATTTAAAAAAAAATATATATATATATATATATATATATATATATATATATTACATTATATATATTGAATTGTGTTACCTTAAAATTCATATGTTGAAGCCCTAACTCTCTCCATTATATGCCTATATTAGAGATAATGCGTGTGAGGAGGTGGTAAAGGTCTAATGAAGTCATAAGTGTAAAGCCTTAGTCTAACAGGTCAGTATCCATAAAGGAGGAGGAAGAGATACAAAAACTCTCTCTTTCTTCCATGTGAGGACACAGAGAGAATGCTCCCAGCCATCTACAAGACAGAAAGAGGGCTCTCTCCAGGTACCCAAATGGCTGACAACTTGATCTTGGATTCTTAGCCTCCAGAACTGTGAGAAAAGAATGTCTATTCTTTAAACCACTTGGTCTATGGTATTTTGTATGGCAGCCTGAGCAGACTATTACAGTATACAAATCACAATACAAATGCAAATCTTAGGAATGGGTCAATACTTAGATGTTTACTATCACTTATTTTGGTTTTGGATGTCTACACTGTGTTTCTACCTTTGTTTTTCCTTTTTGTTTTGTAATCATTCTGCTGATTGACATGGTATCCCTAAACAGCATTGGGTTCTTTTCCTTCCCCCAGTCCTAGCTTGGGTATTCAAGACCAAGACCTCATGTGTAGGTCCTACGGCAACAACTTCTCACATTCTGCTCTTTGGCTCCCTCTCTCCTAGGCTAAAATAGAAATCTTTACTCAGAACAGCAGTACATACCACAGAGTAGAATATAGTGACCACACTTTCATATGTAAAGAGGAACAGGATAGTAAATGATACACAGCCAGAAGGTTGCATGTCAGTTTAACTTTTTTTTTTTCAAAAAATTATTTTTTTGTTTTTCTAATTTGAGAAAATTTCTGTTTGTCAGCTTGCTGGATGATAATTTTGTGTATGAAATTTTACAGTTTCTTTATTTAGTCTTCTCTTGTTGGACACTGGGCCTGTTTCCTAATTTGGACCTTATGAATTTACCTGCTACAAACATTATTGTACATTCAGGATTTTATAAAAAATTTAATCTATCTTGACTAAATACCTAGGAGTCAAATTGCCAAGCATTCTTTCAAGTGGTTATACTGTTCTGATGGCTTTATATCCTTTCCTAAATTTTAGAATTACGTATTTTAGCCATTCTGTTAAGTGGTCAACTTTATTTTTCTTGATATTTTCACTGGATATCAAATTGTAAATTGAGTTTGCTGTTGTTTTGGTTTTTATTTTTATTTCATAGCCAGAAAGATTCAGTGATCAAGAGAAAGCCAAATCATTCAAAGTTTGTTTTTGTCTTTTTCCTGTTACAATTTTTTGTTGTTGTTGTCAACTCTGTCTTTCAGAGGTCAACAAATTATGGCCCACTGACTCTTTTTGTTAATGAGGTTTTATTAGAAAACAACCATATCCATTTATATGCACATTCTCTACGTCTATTTTCATGATACAGAGTTAAGTAATTATGACAGAGACCTTATATAGTGTAAAGCCTATTTATTATTAGGATTTTTAGGAGAAAAAAAGCAAAAACAAAAACAAAAACAAAACCACAACAACAACAAAACATTTTTGGTCCCCTCTATTATCTCATTGACTTGTTCCTCTTTTTTCATTCCTGTCGTTATTTCAATAACTTAAGAACCTAAAAACAAAAACAAACAAAAATCAACTAAATCCACATCTATTTTCCACTGAGATTTAGAAAAAGCTGAAAAGTTGACCTTGCATATAATAGATACAATTATTAACTTCTGTAATAAAACTTTCTTTTCTAGGCTTATTCATTAGGATCTTTCAAATTATAATCAATTATGTAATCCAATATATTCCATTCAAAGGTTTTCTTTGAAACTGCAAACTTCTTTTATACTTTGTGTTGTTTTTTTTGTTTGTTTCTATCTTACTATTTTGAAAAAAAAAAGCAATCAAATCGATTATTTTTGCCACAATTTATTTTTAACACAAAAACATGACAATTTGGTGTAATGCAATACACTCAGTATGCCAAATAAATTAACCTACATTCTTCTATGATCTTTACACTAGAGTGTGCAACTAGGTATGAACATATTTGTTTAGCTTGTTTAATGTAGTTTGACATATGTGCATTGCCTGTGTCATTAGCAGGCATCGATATAATACTACATATACACGTATGAACCATTAATATATTATGTAAATATCCAAGAAAATTATTTCATAGACTGTGTTTAGAGAGAAGTGCACTGATCCCTTAAACTATATGTATCATTTTGAAAGTAGTAAAAGCGCAGACACATATTGTTTTATGACAGAGGCAGACAACAGAACTGCTACCTAGAAGAGTACATCCATATTCAGTTCATGAATTGGACAAAATTAAATATGACTATTAAACAAATTGCATATCAATGATAGTACTTTTTCTTTTACTATGCAATTAACATACCAACATCTAATCACCTACTATATTTTTATTAAATACTCATGAATTACACTCAACAGATAGAGAATTTTGAATACTATATATGCATCTTAATTTTCTGATTTTTAACACTCTGCTTTGAAACTATTTAAAAAATAGGTCTAATGCATTACATGCATGAGGGCATTATTAGAAGAGAAAATAGGTCATTAAAGTATGGTAGAATTTTAAAATATATTATTCTATTATTGCACTTATTTAAAATCAGAAATGATATAAGATGAATAAAATAAATATCAATTTTCTATGAAGTATTTCTCTTTACTATGCTTTTTTTTTTTTAATTTGAACTAAAAAATTCTAGCAGTAGTATGTTCAATTCACCTAAGAACATTTGCATTAAACCAATGAAAAATTTAAATGAAAATTAATAATATATTCAATTGTACAATTAAATATATCTTACACATCTATATAAAATGATTTTAGTCTGTTTAAAATATTTAGTGACAGATAAAGCAGGTTTAAGGCATTAACATCTGTACATACTGATCTCCAAATCAGATGCGGTATTCTTTACTAAGCATGGGAAAATGTTGGTAAAAATTAAATCACACAAAATGTATTTAATAAAATTTAGTTATTTCACTCTGAATAATTTTGTGCATGCATTTGTCTTTGTAGCATATGAATAACTATGACAAAAATCAGATAAATTCATGACAAAAATTTTGTCTAAATCTTGAAGTCTATCTTATGAAGAACAACCTATTTTCCAACTTTTTAATTTAGGTAATGTGTATGCATTATTTTTATCATTGCCATTACTCAGGAAAATGAGGAAAGTGTTTGGTAGGGTAGAATGCTACAAAACACAGAGGAAGTTGAACAGTGTTAAAAGGAATTATATTTGCAGAATAAACAGTTGAAAAACTAACAAAATGTTAGATCACTAAATTAGTGTTAGGTGTGCATGTTCAAATTGAATCTCAGTCTTGATAAGAGCCATTCAGTAGTTATTTTCCACTAAAAAACAAGGAAAGAAAATGTACTTTATTATTGCAAACCAGAAATTAGTTTCCTCTCTGACTTTGATTCCAAGCAGCTGATTGATATATGATTGGTGCTGATTGACAGGGAAGAAATGCAAAGGCTTTGCAATTAATAATTCTCTGTTGCTGTAGAGTACCAAGAATTTCATTTTAAATTATGCCAGCACACTTCACAGTTTAATTACAGCCCAAGGAGTACTATGGTTTTTAATCAAATATTTTTTCTTCTTTTTTATTTTTTTAATTAAAGTTTTTTTGGGGTGACAATTGTTAGTAAAGTTCCATAAGTTTCAGGTGTACAACTCTATAATATCACATTGTGTTCACCCCCCCAGAGTCAGTTCTCCTTCCATCATCAAATATTTTTTTTCTGACTAAGAATAATTTTCTATAATATTTCAGTATGAACCTAAAACACATTTTAATAGTATATTTTTAAAAAGTGCCAAAAATATACTTGATTTTTATGATTTTATACATTCGCTTTTGTTTCACTTTAAGATGATGTTTCTAGGTCCATCCAGCATGTGCATTGTTAAGTATACACACAAATTTAGATTTATGTGTTTATTTGTGTAAGTCTGTTCTCACACTAAACCACCATCTTTAGCACTCTGTACAAATTTTTAATTCAGCTATATATCTTCAGCGAGAAATGAACTGACTGTTAAGTGTTTGTGTTTTTTGACCAAACCAACATAACATTAATACAATTCGCTCAACATATTAAGGTATGGGGCAAACTTACAAGTCTTTGCATACTGAATCATTTAGTCTTATTAAAGACTGAAGTGCATATACAATATTTATATATATTTTAAGTGTTTTGAAGTAAGGAAATAATGTTTAAAAATGTTGAGTATTTTCCTTGGATAACTTGCAAAAATATATTCTAGAAACCTCTCTACATTAAGCAAAATTTTATTTTATTAGGAAAAAGTTTGAAAGGATAGTTTTGAAAGTTCAAACAAAGATCTTTTGAACATTGTTTAACTTAATGATGAGTTTAGTTTAACACCAAAAAGCATAATTTTAGTTAGTTGCTTTGTTTGTTTGTTTTTGTGTTGTCAGTTCCATATAAGGAAAAACTATTGACTCTCAATGACAATTTATAACTTAAAATATTTTTATACAACTTTATATTCTACTCCACTCCATTTCTCCTCAGAAAGCACATTATTTCCTTCTCTTTCCTGTTGTGATTTTATAACTTCCTTTATACTAACGTTAAATCTTTGATTTGTTAAAATTTTAAATGTGAATAATGAAAAATATATTTATCTAATACAAATATTATTTTCTTGAAGACTTAATTTATCAAACCTTAAAACCTACTTAGAAATATAGAGACAATAGCAAAAACCATCCATGCATAGGTTATTCTAAGGTTTGGATACTCTGTTTTATTGACCAGGCATGTTTTAAGAAAGATTCCAGGCATGGGTTTTTCGATTAACTCAAGTTGAAATAACTCCATTCAGTCAGTCAGAGATCAATGTCAACAATTCCTTAATTGTCTTGAGGTTTAAAGGATTTTAAGAGAGTAATGGGCTTTTAAGTAAGTAATTTTCAGAAAAGTAGTTAAAGAAAAATGTCATTGTGCAGGTAATAAAAGAAAAAAAACACAGTTCAAATAGAACTTGAGCATTAAACACAAACAGAAAAATAAAGACGATTTCCTTTTCTAAATGGGACAGTTTTTATTGAACTGTCAACTAAACTCAGAACTAAATTCTTATGACCACATAGTAATTGTCGATTGAAACCAAGGGAAGACTTGTCATATAATTGCAAATTGAATTTTTTAAACATTCTTATTTTCAGAAAATGCTTAAAAGTTCAAGCTACTTCTTCAATATGTCATATGTTATTCATTGGACAAATCCAAAGTTTTGAATTTATGTGTGGAGTTTATATTCAACATAAACGAGTTTTAGTATATTATGCAAGTTTATAAAAGTAATGATAATTTAACTTTAAATGGATAAATGTCTTCTTTGTTACAATTATATTTTATTATTATTTTATAGCACTTAATTTTAACTTTCTCATACCTAATAGTCAACAAACAGATTACACTGGAATCGAATAATATTTCAGTACTATAAAGATGAAATCTGAAGGTGGAGTAGATTACAAGGTTTTAGACCAGTGATCTCATTAAATGAAACATTATATAATCATTTATATAGAAAATAATAGTATTCAATTAAGTTATATCTACGTTATGACACTAAAGCCAATGCTGAGGAAAATATATGTTTGTTTGACTTAGGCTTGGTAAAGATACCATAGAAAGTAAATTAGTAAGAAAGAAAGTAAATTTCAGATAGCTTAAGGATATATTTCCTCAAAAGTCAAAATTCTACTTCAAGATGCAGGAAGAAATTGACTTGATGTCCTTCAGATTCCTAAAGTAAATCTTCAACCATTGTGCTTAACACTAGCCCTAATAGCAGATAAAAGAAACCCTCCTATACTGTTGGTGGGAATGTAGATTGGTGCAGATACTGTGGAATGCAGTGTGGAGCTTCCTCAAAAAAATTAAGACCAGAATTACCATATGACCCAGCCATCCCTCTCCTTGGTATGTGCTCCAATTTCCATTGCAGCTCTGTTTATGGTGGCCAAGACATGGAAACAACCTAAGTGTCCTTCAGTAGATGAATGGATAAAGAAGATGTGGTAAATATACACAGTGGAATACTATTTGGTTATAAGAAAAGATGGAATACTGCCATTTGTGACAACTTGGATGGATCTTGAGATTATTATGCTAAGCAAAATTAGTCAGACAGAAAATGTTGAGAAATATATGACTTCACTGACATGTGGGATATAAAACTGAAAGCAACAAAGGAACAAGACAAACAAATAAACAAAACCTCCTAGACACAGACAACAGTTTAGTGGTTTCCAGAAGGTAAGGGAGGAGGCATATCGTAGATAAGAGTAAAGGGGATCAAATATATGGTAATAAAAGGAGGACTGACTCTGGGTGGTGAGCACACAATGTGAGATATAGATGATGCAGTATAGAATTGTACACTTGAAACCTATGTAATTTTACACACCATTGTCATTCCAATGAATTTAATTAAAAAAATAAAATGTATATATTTTGAAGTGAAAAAAAACAAAAAAAACATGGCTATTCCTGATTAAGTTGGCTTATGACAGTCAAATTTTGGAGGACTTTCTTAGTTGAATTCACATCACAGTTAAATTAAGTAATAAATTGCAAGATTAAGCAACGAGTTGCAAGACCAGCTTTATTTGTACTCTCTATGTAATTGAGAAAAACATTGCAAATACATATTTAAATTTTAAGTTGGCATAAGCAGTAGTGACCTTCATAAGATATCAACCTTGTAAATGTCTGTCTGCTAAGAACATATCATAAACAAATCTGCATAAGTATTTCTTTAGCTTGGGATGTTTACTAACTTGCAAGCCTTTTTCATCCTCTCCCAGGGTGGCAGCATAACTAAAAGAGTCAGTAGTTTTAGAGTTCTATATGCTTATGACTCATATCTCAAACCTGCATTTTTCAATATATCACCAGGTACATATATGCAACTGTATACTTGAGATTTCTCCAATCTCTATTCACAGTTCAGCAAAATATTTATTGAGATATATCAAAAGTTCAGTATAACAGAAGTAAAACTAATGAATCACCAAAGTAGCAATTAATAAAAGTATATTATGCATGCACCAAAAATCAGTTTGTATTTCAGGAGCACTCAAACCAAAACATGGATAAGGTCATGAGTACATTGCTATAAATCAGCTTATATGGTGAGAAAGCAATCAATTCACTGGTTATAATATTAGAATTTTCTTAAATGATGAGGAATTGGTTCGTGGTTACCTCATATCAGTCTTGAGAAGCAGTATTAATTTTGCTTATGATTTCCAGAGGCACATAACCCATAAAAGAAATGACCCAGGTTAAGTTATTCCTCCAAAATAAACCAAATTAGCTTTGTTTATATTATGAAAATGGTTTTTTCTGCTTAGGGACTTTTCAAGTTAGGTCTCCATTTGTTTATTACTTCAATAGCTACTATGTACTATTATATAGGTCTAAGAATTGGGATATATCACTAAATAAAGCAAAGTCTGTTTTAATGACAAATACATGCAAGTAGTGGAAGATATCTGGTGATGAAGATATGCAACGGAGTTAAAATAAAGCAGGATAGAAAGAAAAGTTTAGTAGATTAACAATGGGCATTTTGTAATGATAGACCAGGAAGCCCTCACCACTAAGAACATAGCAAATACCTGAAAGAATTAAAGGAATCAGCCATGTAACTATTTGGAGAAAAATGTTCCGAAGAGACGGACCAGTACATGCAAAAGCCTAGCAGTAACACAAGTGATTATAGCTAAATCTGACTGATCAAAAAGGAGAGAAAGAGTGAATGGAGCAAAGATTAACATGGTGCAAAACATGTAGTGGCTAATATATTATTGAAAGAACCTTTAATTTTACTCTAAGTGACACAAGTCATGGAGTTTTGAGCAGAAGAGGAACATAATCTTAATGCCATTTTAAAAAGATAGATCTGGTCACTCGGTAGAGAATAGAATCTGCTAGTTTTCTTTTTCCTATATTAACTCTTCCAATAGCTTTCCTTATATTTGTAAATAATAACTAATTTACTATTTTCTCATTCAGTGAGTTTAGAAGGGACTGTCAAATGGAAACGTGAGTACATGGAAAATAACCAAGTAAAATATAACATTGCAGAGAAATACAAAAATTCATCAAATAGCAAAAAAGTAGAAATATCTAGCACATGTATCAAACAGAAGCAGAAGTTAGAATGAGAACCACTCCTTAAATGAGATACAGCCTTTGCTGAGAGAGATCCAAGATGGCAGAGTAGATAAACACAGTGCCTGCTTCCTTCTGGGAACACATTAAAATTACAACTAAATTACAGAACAATCAACCTGGAGAGTGATCTCAAGTCTAGTTGAACGGAAGTTTTATAACTAAGGATATAAAGAAGAAGCGACATCGAGACTGGTAGGGGGTGCAGAGACACAGATTGGGCTGCCCCCAAATCTCCATGTGGCAATTAACAATTGTGAGAGTAATCTAGGCCATGGAGGTTTCCCTCGGAGGAGCAAAAGACCCCAGTTCCCCAAATGAGGCTTCCTAACCCTGAGTGCTGGTGCTGAGAAGAGGAGACACCACAACAATTGGCTGTGAAAAACAGTGGGTATTTCAACCATCTGAGTGGGATAGAAGGTTGTGAAAAACCCAGACGTCCTCTTAGAGTCCTGTACACAGACTTATTGCTCACAGGCACTCAACTCTTGCTCTGGTGGAGGAAGTGATTTGGGGAGGGGGGGCGCTGAAGACATAAGGAGGGCAGGCTGAGGTGTGTGGCTTCAGAGCAAAGACTGGAGGACATTTGCCATTTTCCTTGTGAGAGGGTCTTCTCCTGTGCAGCCAGCAGGTGGGCACCATCTTTCCTGTGTTGAGCCCTCCCCCTACACCCATGGCCAAATCTGAATCGGAATTGCTCTGGTGAGGTCCACTCAGAACCACACCACACACAACAACCCCAATGCCTGAGGTACTTTCTCCATGAGCAGCCAGCCCCACCCACATTATACTCTTTCTTTAAAAACTGAGTCCGCAGGCCCTAGGCATGCGATGGCTGGCCTGGGTTTGCTCTGAGTCTTTTGCTTAGTAGTTCCAGGTTCAGCACCGGCACCAGACCAGAATCTACATTAACTTGGTGACTACTACTCTTCCCACTCTAGTAATTTCCAAAGACCCGGTCTCACCCAATTTCCATACCACATGATGCTTTATCAGTCTCTGAAACTTAAGGGAACTGGCAGGTGGGAGAAGGCCTTGGGGTGTCCTGACATTTTGTGGACCTACCCTACACCTGGAACTGGCGTCAGCCATCCTTAGTTCACAGCATGGCCTCCCCCACGCACCTGCAGGTTTAGCACAGCAGCAAACAATAATGGATTGCTTTGTAGCTCCTACCAGGTAGCCCCCAGCTAGTCACAGGCACAGTGGATGTCCTGGGCCTACACCAGAGCTCCTCCCAAGAGGCACCAGAACTAACATACTTAGAGGTTGGCTTCAGACCACAGCTGAGGACCATCCAATTAGCCCCACAATCAGCACACACACAGTGTGGTCTCAACAGGCACCAGAGCCTGTTGCAGCAAATCCCACTCAGAGGGGTAAGCCTTCCTGCACAGCAACTCATAAACTGTGGACATGGCCAAACCCCATGACCAGTCAGCCTTAGGATCAATCCCACCAACTGTCATGTCAATAGCAAATATGTCTCAACTACAACAGGAGGGCACTCACAACCCACACTGGAGCACATGGAGCAGGTGACCAGGGAGACTGTGCCACTGGGCCCAAGGCATCTGCTACATAAACCATGTGGCCAAGACAGGGAGACACAGCAGATCTATCTAATACATAAAAATAAACAGAGAGGCAGCCAAAATGAGGAAATAAAGAAATATGTCCCAAATGAAAGAACATGAGAAAACTCCAAAAAAAGAACTAAATGAATTTGAAGCAAGCAATCCACCAGAGACAGAGTTCAAAACAATGGTTATAATGATGCTAAAGGATTTTCATGAGAACTTCAACAGAGAAATAGCAAGCATAAAAAAAGGACATATAAATCATTAAAAAGAACCAGCTAGAAGTGAAGACTACCGTAACTGAAATGAAGAATACACTAGAAAGAATCGCCAACAGACTAGATGAAGCAAAGGAGAGGACAGCGATTTGGAAAGTATCAAAAAACAATCAATCAGAAAAGAAGAAAGATTTAAAAAAAGAAAGAAAGAAAGAAGGAAAGAAAGAAAGAAAGAAAGAAAGAAAGAAAGAAAGAAAGAAAGAAAGAAAGAAAGAAAGAAAGAAAGAAAGAAAGAAAGAAAGAAAGAAAACAAATGAAGATAGTTTAAGTCGCCCCTGGGAGAATATCAAACATAATCACATTCATATCGTAGGGGTACCAGAAGGAGAAGAGAGAAAGCAAGTGATTGAAAACTTATTTAAAGAAATAATAACTGAAAACTCTCCTAATCTGGTGAAAGAAATAGACACACAAGTCCAGGAAGAGCAGAGAGTCTCAAAAAAATGAACTCAAACAGACCCACACCAAGATACATTATAATTAAAATGGGAAAGATTAAACATGAAGAGAGAATCCTAAAAGCAGCAAGAGAAAGGAGACTACAAAATATATGACAATTAAGTTTGCAAACTTGTTGCAATGATGTTGCTAACCTTTTTTTTGATATCAGAGGGATTATTTATTATGAATTTGTACCAACTGGACAAACAGTTAACCAAGTTTACTATTTGGAAGTGCTGAAAAGGCTACATGAAAAAGTTAGATGAAAATGATGCGAACTTTTTGCCAACAATTCATGGTTCTTCCATCACAACAATGCACCAGCTCACACAGCACTGTCTCTGAGTGAGTTTTAGGCCAGGAAACAAATAATTGTATTGGAACCCCTCCCTACTCACCTAATTGGCCCCAATGACTTCTGTCTTTACCCAAAGGTAAAGGAAATATTGAATGGAAGACATTTTGGTGATATTCAGGGCATTAAGGGTAATATGATGACAGCTCTAATAGCCATTCCAGAAAGAGCTTCAAAATTGCTTTGCAGTGTGGACTTAGCTCTGGTGCCTGTTCATAGCTTCCTAAGGGGAGTACTTCGAAGGTGACCATAGTGATATTCATTAATGAGGCATGTAGCACTTTTTCTAGGGTGAGTTTGAGACTTAATTGTCAGACCTCATAGTAACTTGTAAGCACACCCCCATAAGATTGTCAGCTGATTTCTCAAAAGAAACTTTGCAGGTGAGAAAGAATTGACTGAAAATATTCACAGCGATGAAAAGCAGGGAACTACAACCAAGAGCACTTTACAAAGCAAGGTCATCAATTAAAATCGAAGGACATATAAAGAGCTTCCCAGACAAAAAAAAAGTTAAAGGAGTTCATCACCACCAAACCAGTATTATAGGAATATTAGAGGGAACCCTTGAAGATGGGAAAAAAAAATCTAAATTTTGAATAATAAAATGACGATAGCTACATATCTATCAACAATTACTTTCAATAAAATAGATTAATGCTCTACTCAACAGACATAAGAGGGCTGAATGGCTAAGAAAACAGAACCCTTATATATGCTGTCTATAAGATAACAACTTCATACTGAAAGACACACAGAGACAGATAGTAAAGGGATGGAAACATATACTTCATAAAAATGGAAACAAATAAACAAAAAAAGCTAAGGTAGCAATATTTCGACCAGACAAAATAGATTTTAAAACAAAAGCTATAACAAGAGACAAAGAAGGACCTAATAATAGCAATTCTTGTTATTTTTCTGAAGAAACCCAAAATGCTACTTTGAGGGGACTTGTGCATCCATATGTTCACTGCAGCATTGTTTACAATGGCAAAGATGTGGAGGCAGCCTGGGTGTCTGTCGACAGAAGAATAGATAGAGAGGAGGTGGTACATATACACAATGGAATATTGCTCAGCCAGGGAAGGGAATTGGGTTCTTGCCATCTGCAGTGGCATGGATGGACCTGGAGGGGATTGTGCTGAATGGAGTG